>NC_142941.1:27848041-28068041 GCF_046866305.1 Octopus bimaculoides | reverse complement strand
CTGCATGTTTACACATGCATATATTTACTTAAATGATAAACTTCTGGAAAGTTTTACAGATTTTTATAGTTTCAGAGATAGCTTGGAACTGTAGTCTTTGAATCAGCTTTCTCTTTCACAATTTGAGAAACTTAATTTCTCCGGATTGGTATTTAGGCAGTGTGCTACATATTCCAGTGCCCCAAGAACTACAAGTGTAGACCTTAACTTGTAATTTGTTATGTATGTATGTATGTATGTATGTATGTATGTATGTATGTATGTACGTATGTATGCACATATGTATATGTATGTATACACACAGAAGCCTATGCAGGGCTGACAATAAGCTTAGCCCATAAGGTCAGGTGTAAAAAGTGATTCCCAATACAAAATACTCCTCATTTGTAATCAGTGCTAATTATACACGATATAGGTATGGTTATGGGTGTGTGTGCATATATATGTGTGTATGTATGTATTACGTATGTGTGTGTGTGTGTGTGTGAATGCATACATGTAGAATACATGGTGCTACCTACAACAAGTAACAATGGAAAGTGAATTGAAAGATTTATGAAAATAGGTGATTCATAACCAAAGGCCTTGCATTTACCCTTAACCAACATGAAAAATGTCCTTCCAAATCCCATATCAGCAGGCCTTTGCAGACTCTGTACTATTTGAAAAAATAGGTCTGTATGTGTGTATATACTATATGTATGTAGGTATGTGTGTGTGTGTTTGTGTGTGTAATGGCATTTATTTTAGACATTTTTATGTCACAAAGCAAGAGTCATTAATAAGAGTGAAGTAGAGAAGATTTTTATAACAAAAAATTTGTATTGAAACATCTCAAAGAAAAAATGTGGTTTGATATTTAGTAGAATTTTCAGCAAGAAATAAATGGTAATGTGAGCTACAAGACAAAAATCACTCAAAAATTCAAAATTTCCTGAATGTGAATGAGATCCTATTTCATAAAAATATCAGTAGCTGTTGATGTTATATTTTATATATCATTCTCTCGGCAGAAAACTATTTTAAGAGAAACACAACCTCATAGAATCTTTGGTGGATGATATGAATACATATATAAATAACTAATAGTATTTTAACCAAATATTGCTGTATTTTGTATATTTGTAATATTTGTTAAACATTAGAGAGAACTCAATCCATCAAACTCACAGAGTAATATAAAATATATTAAATATATGTTGTTTCTTTTGAAAGTAATATAAAAATATATTTATCAATCTTCAATTCTGTTGGATTGAGTTCTCTCCTATGTAACACAAATATTTCAAATATATACATATGCAACAATATTGAGTTAAAACACCTTTATTTATTTACTTATATATTCATTTATTTACATCGTCTGCCAAACGTTCTAAAAGATTGTGTTTCTCTTAAAAACAATTTTCTGTCAAAAGAACGATATATAAAATATATCAATATCCACTAACATTTTTTATGAAATATGATCTCCTTCCCATTTGGGGAAATTTTGAATTCTGTCTTCTAACTTTCATTGCCATTTAATTCACACTGAAGAAGGAATTGCTTTATTCTCAAAATATTTGAATATTGTTTGTCTTAAATAATCATCAACATTATCATCACTTCCCTTTCACTTTCCATGTTGGCATAGGTTGAATAGCTTGTCATGGTCTGAGTTCATATTTGAAATCACTGCTTCACTAGACAAGACAGGGGATCATGTCTCAGTAATATGCTTCTATTTGACATGGTTTCTCCATACAGATGCCCTTTCAATCACCAATCACTTTACAGAGTATACTGGGTACATTTTATCATGACATCAACTTGATGAAATATGCCCAGTATTGATGTATTTTATCAATCTGTCTCTCTGTCTCTCTTTCTCCTTATATTCTTTTAATTGTTTCCTTGTTTCAGTCATTTGACTGTAGCTATGCTGGGACATTGCATTGAAAGGTTTTAGTCAAACAAGTCAACTCCAGGACTTATTTTCTAAGCCTAGCACTTATTCTGTTGATCTCTTGCTGAACTGCTAATTTACAGGGAAGTAAACATACCAACACTGGATATTAAGCAGTAATGGAGGTGGAGACAAACACAGGTACAAAGACACACACACACACTGTCCACCAAATTCATTCACAAGGCCAGAGGATATAGTAGAAGACACTTGCCCAAGGTTCCATGCATTGGGACTGAACCCAGAACAATGTGGCTGAAAAGTAAGCTTCTTATCACACAGCCATGCCTGTGTCCATATGTGTGTGTGTGTGTATGTGTATTAAATACATGTACATAATAAATTTTTATATGTTTATTCTAGATTTATGTTTCCAATAAAATAATAGAGGGGTCTGGTTCCATAGTGTAATCCTATTAAGCAATCAATCTATAGTTGACCAGGTGAAAAAATTCAAAATGGACCTGCTCCTCTTTTTTCAGAGCTGCCAAAAGCAAGGAATTTGACCATAAAGTTACGACTTGAAAACTAGGTCCTCTACTATTTTGAGTAAATATTTGTTCAATATTATACTGGCAACAGGGAAAAGGAGCCACTATTGCAATAAGCATTGAAGATTTGTAAATCTGAAATCTCACTATATTATTAAGGGAATTCAAACTAAATGATTCAGCCTACCTATGTAACAACAACATCAACATTAATAATAATAATGATAATAATAATAATAATAATAATAATAATAATAATAATAATAATAATAATAATAATAATAATAATAATAATGATAATGGTTTCAAATTTTGGCACCAAACAAAAAATTGTGGGGGAGGAAATAAGTTGAAAACATCAACCCCTGTGTTCAAATGGTACTTATTTCATCAACCCTGACAGGATGTATCCTTAACGTAGTTCTTAGGGAGATTCTACATGACACAGTGTGTGACAAGGCTGGCCCTTTGAAATACAGGTACAACAGAAACAGGAAGAAAGGGTGAAAGTTGTGGTGAAAGATTACAGCAGAGTTCACCACCACCCTCTGCTGGAGCCTCATAGAGCTTTAGGTGTTTTTGTTCAATAAACACTCACAATGCCCGGTCTGGGAATTGAAACTGCAATCCCACAACTGTGAGTCCACTGCCCTAACCACTGGGCCATTGCACCTCCACACTCCAGATGTAAACATAGGTAAAATGTCAAGAATTTTTGCCAAGCATGCTAATGATTCTACCAGCTCACCACCTTAATAATAGGAGGAGGAGACCCCTTTCAGTCATAAATGACCATGGGATTGCACCTAGAAAGTTACCTTCCTAGTCACAAGTCCGGGCAAGATTGTTTGTGGAAGGCTAGCAGTTGCCCATGCATACCCCGTCTCCACACCATTGATGTTATCCAAGGGAAAGGCACAGGCCGATACAGTTTAGCACCAGTGATGTCGCAACTCATTTCTACAGCTGAGTTAACTGGAGCAACATGAAATAAACTGCCTTGCTCAAGAACACAATACACAGCCCGGTCTGGGAATCGAACTCACAACCTCACGATCATAAGCTCGACACTCTAACCACTGAGCCATGCACCTTCACACCTTAATGATGATGATGATGATGAACCTTTCTATTATAGGTACAATGCCTGAAATTTGAGGAAGGGGGATAGTTGATTGCATCGACCCCAGTACTTATTTTATTGACTCCAAAAGTATGAAAGGCAAAGTCAACCTCAACAGAATTTGAACTCAGGATGTAAAGATGGAAGAAATGCTACTA
Organism: Octopus bimaculoides; assembly: GCF_046866305.1. Taxonomy (NCBI): domain Eukaryota; kingdom Metazoa; phylum Mollusca; class Cephalopoda; order Octopoda; family Octopodidae; genus Octopus; species Octopus bimaculoides. The sequence continues at coordinate 28,064,321 of NC_142941.1, read as the reverse complement.
AGCATTTTTGCCTGGTATGCTAATGATCCTTCTAGCTTGTCACCTTCCTTCCCTTGAAAATGGTTTATTAGAATCCCTTGATATAATAACTCCCATCTGTCTTTTCCTGGTACAATACTTTAGTGTTATTGGCATTTTAAATTATAATTTCAGATGTTTTCTTTCCATTTGTTTTGCTTTTTTCTACTTATTATATATATAAGAGGATTTTCACTTTAAATTTCCTTAATTTTTCTAATTAATTTCTCCATTGTCTTAGTCTCCTCCACCCTTTGTTTTTTTTTTACAATCTATTATTTTGGTTATCTTCCTTTTACTATATTGTATTATATTATAGTTCTTTATGAATTCAGTTTATTAATATTCTTATCTGCATTATTAACTGGAAGCCAAATATCTTAATATATAGGGAATAGTGAATTGTTCTCTCTCCTTAAATAATTCGACATGTCTTCAATCTGTTAATGTATTCTTATCATAACTTATAACTCCCTTCCTTCTACTAACATTTCAAAACCTAGTCATAATTTCCAACATAGTATTCCTTGTGTCCTGCAATAACCCTTAATAGCAGAATATCAGATTTCAATCTTTTCCTGGTCAGATTTATGAATCTTGGATACTTATGGCAATAACAGTCCCTCCTCCTGTTGCTAGTGTAGCACTGACCAAATACTTGCTTAAAATAGATGACTTAGTTTTCAAATATACTTAAGATCTTCAACATGGCAGTTCTGTATGAATTAACGTTACTACTATTTTCAACTCCAAGAGGAATCCCCCTCTAGCTTGTTATCGAGGTAAATTCCATTTAAAATTTTTTTTTATTTTTGGCAGACAGCATGTTGCAGCTCTGAAGACGATAAAGGAGCAGGTCCATTCACTATTTTTACAGTCTATTGGCTATGGATCAATTGATTGATGTGATTACAGTATGGAACCAGATTTCCCAAATATTTTATTGAAAACATATGAAACCCTGGAATAAATGTATAAAAATCCATTATCTGTGTGTATTTTATATATCAACATACTAATTTTATTTGGTGACTATACCTCAGATTTACAAATTTGACTGGTAACAGCATGTTGACTTCAGATTACTCTCTCTTTTACTTGTTTCAGTCATTTGACTGTACCCATGCTGGAGCACCGCCTTTAGCTGAACAAATCAACCCTAGGACTTATTCTTTGTAAGCCTAGTATTTATTCTATCGTGCTCTTTTCACCGAACTGCTAAGTTACGGGGATGTAAACACACCAGCATCAGTTGTCAAGTGATAATGGGGAGACAAACACACACACACATAAATATATATCTATATATACATATATGACGGGCTTCTTTCAGTTTCCATCTACCAAATGCACTCACAAGGCTTTGGTCAGCCCGTGGCTATAGTAGAAGACACTTACCGAAGGTGCCATACAGTGGGACTGAACCCAGAACCATGTGGTTGGTATGCACGCTACTTACCACACAGCCACTCCTGCACCTAGATTCCCTCATCTACCACAGGACAGATTTGTTAGCCAGTACAGAAAATATTTCACCTGGCTATTAACCCATTTTTTGTTGCATTAGAAAGGTCCAACTTCAACAATAGCATAAACTACATTGAGCCAAATACAAAAAGACTAAGAAGGTGCATAGGAAAATTCCTATGGTTAAACCCATCTTATAGCATGATTGTAGCCACTAACATAGCTAGGAAATTCTTAAAATTTATAGACAATCACTTCTCACATTCACACAAATACCACAAGATTTTCAACTGAAACACCATTAAAGTTAGCTATAGTTGTCTCCCCTATACTCAACCACAATAAAAGATACCCCTGAAAGACAATGCAACTTTAGATCTCCAAACCACTGCCCTCTAAATAACTGTCTTGAAAAAGAACATGTATACAAGTCCAAAATCACAAATCCCAATGGAGTAGCAAAGATGTATATTGGAATGACGGGCAACTCATTCAAGGAAAGGTGCACACAACACCTGGAGTCATTCAGAGACAAAAATAAAAACATGCAACATCTCTATCCAATATGATATGGGCATTAAAAGAAGGTGGAATATGTAACCCCCAGATAAAATGGTACATCATTGCTAAAACCAGAAAATACAGAAGACGGGGTACCAAATGTGAATTCAGTATCACTGAAAAATAAAAATATCATACAGTCAACAGATAACACCCTAAACATTAGGGATGAAATCTTCTCTCCCTCCATACACAGGCAATATTTCACACTTAAAGCTTCAAAGAGGAGCCACCACCTCTGACACTAATCCCACCAGGATAGCCTCTTTTCTAAATGTGAAATTTAAATATACATAACACAAACTCCACTCACAGAAGAAATATGAATTCATGAAGAACTACCTCAGCACACAAGCATATGAACATCACATACACCGAGAGTATAATATACGATAATGCAAACAAATTTATAATCTGACACAACTGTTTGCCCAAAAGTGAAATCCAAGGGAGATAACCACTCAAAAGATGTCATCCATGAATAGCACTCCTTGATTTATTGTTGCTTTATGACAATGTCAGTGAATTCAATGAGACTTGGTGTTTTTATCCAAAATAGAGGCACACACCATTCCCCCATGTGATCAGCTTGAAAAATTGTTAGGATGTTAAGGCTTTTTCTATTTTTCTTAATATGAAACCAATGGTAGCCTTAATTCACAAATAAAGAAATTCTATCCACCAATGTGGTGTTGAGCACTTGACATTTATGCGTGTGTGTGTGTGTGTGTGTGTGTGTGTGTGTGTATACACACACACACACATATATATATATATATATATATATATATATATAAGTAACAAATGAAAGACAGAAGATGGAATTGTTTCAACACATCTAGCATCGACTCCTCTTGTGGGACACAAAAAATTGCAGAAGACAAAAAGAGAAACGAACACTTAATCCAGAGAGAAAAGTATTGAAAATAACCGTTAACCAATATGGATGTATAAATGCCCTCAGGCAAGCAGCATAGCACAAGTACACACGTTCATACAAGCATTAGCAAAAATGTGAGCATACGCACATGTGAGGTTAAACGCACTCATAATTACAAAGTGAGTTAGATATTTAGTAGGTGTTATGAATGAAAAATTATATTCAGATAATTTTCCATTCATACTATGCAAATTTGAACACCACCCTCTGGTTTTGCAAACGAAGAAGAAAAAATAATTCATTGTGGTCATATGACTGTTTGAAATGTAGGTGGTATGATTTGGCATGCTTTTTACTGTATGGGTGAACTATAAATACTCCTATTGAACACGTGACGTTTTAGTTTTGTGCTGGGAGCTGAGTGATGGCAGTTGATGTGTGTGTTGATGAGTGGGTCAGTGTTAGGCAGTTAATGTGTGGGTCGATGTCAGGTAGTCAATGTGTGGGTCAATGTGAGGTGGTCAATGTTGGACAATTTCATGTGGAACAGTTGACACAGTATTTAGTGTTGAGGAAGTAAATAAGTCAGTTCAATGCAACAGTGAATGTGAGTTGGTTAATGTGAACATTGGCATCTTTGCTGTGAAGAGAACAGTTATAAGCCAGTTCAATGCGATGGTGAATGTGAGTCACTTAATGTGAACAGAGGCATCTTTGCTGAAGGAGAATAGTTAAAAGTTGGTCTGATGCAACCGTGAATGTCTGTGGTTTAATGTGAACAGTAGACAGTTTTAAACTTGCAGTGAAAATAGTCAGTGTGAACTTGGCAATGTAAAGAATGCAGAATGGTTATTGGACTAATGTGAATTCAGAAGTAACAACAAAATTCAGTTGAAAAAAGATTAAAAAAAAGAGATACAAAAAAAAATCATTAGACTAGTGAAAAAAAGAAGAGCTCACTAAAGGAAGTCTACACAATTCAGATGTAAATGAAAGGACTCTCTAAAAACTCTCTAAAGAACTGTCCATTTATTCCATATATGTTTATTTGCCTCTTAACTAAAGTTCTTGTATTTTGTGTGTGTGAGTGGAGAGCATACACACTCACACACACGCACAGAAACACACACAGACATACACACACACACACACACACACACACACACACACACACACACACACACACACACACACACACAGAGATAAATAACCTAATCCCTAGGTTTTGAAGTGTTGATGGGGTTGTAGGAATGCCATGGTGACATACACGGCATGACAGGGAATATTTTAAAACCTGGTGGAGTTCATTCATCTGCAGATCTGACCTCAGTAGATTTCTTCCAGAGAAAGGCAGAAAGAAATCACCCCTGTACTAGACTGATAATTTATTTATTGGCATTGAAAGAATGAGAGGCAAAGGTGACCATGGTAAGATTTGAACTCACAATGCAGAGACTGGAATAGTTACTGCAAAGCATTCTATCTTATGCTCTAATGACTCTTCCAATTCATCTCTTCACATACATGCATACATCTACTATACTAGTGTAGAAGATATCACCTACATCATCAGCTGCTGCCCCTGCCCCTGGAGTATGATATAGTTGCAAAGACTATTTACAATGTTATCCAAAAGACGGACAGCCCAGACATGTATATATATCAAAGGAATGTCAGAACCAGCAGGTATTCACACCTTTAAAAACAAGGAATACTGGAACACCCCAATAAAAACATCAATTCAGATCTGATATTGTTCTGTAGAGGTCAGCTGCCCAGTAGATGTGAATGTAGAATCAAAAGTCCAGGAAAAAGAGAACATTTATGGCAAATTAATGCAGATCTTACAGCGCTTTGTGCTCTGACCATGAATTCTCATTTGTAGCTATCATCATTGGTGCATTAGATTATGTACCAACAATTTGCACAAAGACCTAGAAATACTCAGTTGCACAGAAAAAGAGCAAAAGGAACTGATGCGGATTCTCCAAGTCCAATCTATTAGTGACACAGTGAGGATTTGTAAGACATTTCAAAAAATTTTCATCTGAGATTCTTATGTGAATAGATGCACACGGATGTGTACATTGACAGTTATACCAACACACCAACTCAACCACATATTTACAAACACCAGGAACTCTCTTAACTCAATAAGTCTTGTTGTTTTGTGAGTAACCAGCTTGGAGTCTCTGAAGAACTTGAATTAAACTCAAAGAAAACTCATTCATACATTCATGTATACATACATGTATGTGTGTGTGTTTTATTAATAAGATACAGAAAATGTATGTGGTATTTTATGTTTTGAATATCCTTATCTATACGTTTTCTGTATTTTATTAATACTATTATGTGGCTTGTATTCTGCACACTACCCTATCCTGTGGTTTGATATCCCACGTCATACTCTACTGGAAACAGAAATGTAGAGTGGGATGGGACAGGACTGGATGGGACTGACTGATTTACTCACTCAATCACTTACTTACTGACCCACTGACTGACTTGCTGACCAACTGACTGACTGATTCACTCACTGACAGACAGAGAGACAGAAAGAGAAAATTATCAATACTAGTTTGGTTATGCATCATGCTTCACAGTACTATTATGTGTGGGTGTTACACATATGCGCATGCCACAAACATAAACAGTGACACATACACAACCCTATATATATACATACACATGCCTATATGTCTTAGCTCAATTTAATTGCCCTATTGTAGCAATGTTTATTCATACCAAAGCCCAAATAAGTTGTAGGCTATTTGTAATGCAGAGTCAAGTTAAGGAAGCCGACTTTGAAATTAGAAAAGAGCTGATTCCAACATCATCATCAGCAACAGCATGGGTGTGCTGTAAGAAGTTTGCTTCCCAACCACATGGTTTCAAGTTCAGTCCCACTGTATGGCACCTTGGGTAAGTGTCTTCTGCTATAATCTTAGGCTGACAAAAGCCTTGTGAGTAGATTTGGTTGATGGAAATTGAAAGACATCTGTCATATATATATATATATATGACAGATGTATTTCATCAACTAAATCTACTCACAAGACTTTTGTCATATATATATATATATATATATATATATATATATATATAAGTCAGTAAATGGTGGAGTTGTGTTAACCGCACATGGAGAAATAATAGGAAAATAAAAAATAATAATAATAATAAGGCAGAATGCTAAACTGAAAGCATATTTTAATATAGATGTGCATAAGGAGGATTAAAAAGGATTTCTAACCAGCTTTCATTGCATGGTAAATTTTCAAGAAGAGTGGAAATGAAAATGTTTTTTTTACAAAAATATTAAAAATATATAAAAAAAATAAATATACCAATACATTATATTGTCTTTGACTTTTTAAAGTTCAATGGTAATCCATGTAGATAATTGTTCGATAGATTAGGCTGCATGGAATTAAGAATCGTGTTGTGTTTAAAAAAGGCTGAGAGTTTATGTGTTAAACAGAAAGTGTGGTGTCAAAACAGGAAGTGTGTGTAAGGGAAGACAATTCTTTAGTTGGAGTTCTGGACTCTTTGTCAACAGGAAGTTTATGTTCTTGTTCTTAGAGAAACAAGAAGTAAATTTAAATGTATTTCAATGGATAGGCAGGAGAAGGGAATTCTAGAAGTTTTTCATAGGATTCCTTCCATATGATGAAACAATCATCCAAGTATCTTTTCTAGTTTTCCATTAAGTAGATGTGGAAAAGGTGTTCAAATTTCTGGTGTGAGATCTCATATAGTGATAATTCAAAAAAACCCGTTGGTACCCATCGCGATACCATATTTTTGGCGATAGTATGTGTTTGCAAACAGAAAGTAATTATTGATCAGAATGAGCTTAAGTGATTCTGTAATGAAGGTTGTGCTGATGCGATTAGGAAATGCTTCTAGGAGTTTCTCCAGCCAGAATTTAATTGCTTCAATACCAAATTCATGAGGGATGTTTGTATATAGGTTGATCACGACAAAAGAAACCAAGAATGCTTCCTCATTTGTTGTTTTTGGGAGGTGCTTAAGCATGTCAAGATCATCTCTAATGAAACTTTTGATGTGACTTAGGAAAGGTTTCAAAAGGATGTCCAGGAAGTTGCTTAAGCGGTGTGTTTCGCAGGAGGTGCCTGCTATAATGAGTTTTAGTTTTAAGTCTTCTGGTGCCTTGATGTTGATGTAGATGTCAGAGGAGAGTTTGCAGGCTTCGGTGATGGATTTGTTTTTATGGATTTTAGGGAGGCCATAGAAGAGGCTGGGCTTGCATTTGAAATTAATGATATAATCCTTTTCTTTGTCCGTGAGTCCTTGACCATGTTGGAGTATAAGGGTGATGAGGTTTTTTAGAGTTTTTTGTTGTTTATAGTTGGTGATAGTTTCATAGGAGTTATCGTTTAGTAAGGAGAGTGCTAGGTGTTTGTAAAAATCTGTGTTCATTAGGACTACAGTACTACCTTTGTCAGCTTCTTTGATAGTAAGGCTTTGTCCTGTTTCCATGTTTTGCTATTAAAGTTGGATTTGACCTTGGTTTTGGGTGGGGTAAAAGGGAAACTCTGGATGTGGTTGCAAAAATCGTCCAGTGCTTTATTTCTTCCTTTGGAAGGTATGAAGTTGCTTTTGTTTTTAATAATTGAATCATCCTCATTGTTGAGGTCTATAAAAGCTTCTGTTAAACGAAGCTTTCTGCAGAATTCTGAAATGTCATCCTTGATCTCAGTGGGGTTGGGTGTCCTTGGGGTGGGTGTGAATTTTAAGCTTCTGTCTAGGATGTTAATTTGGGTTTGTGTAAGGGTTTTATTAGAGAGATTTATTATTTTAGTTTTCTTTTTATGGGTCTGTATTAGCGGTGGTGCCTGTTTTTCTCCCCTCTGTCTAAAAAATGGTTGTTGAAGTAGGGGGTGTAGTGATTGTTAGAGTTCTGGTAGAAGGGGTAGAGGTTGGGGTATTGTTGGGTGGAGAGGCTGGAAGTGGATGGGCAGTTATAGTGATTGTGTTGGTCTGGGATGTGATGGTTTAAGGTTTTGTGAGAAATGCGGTGGGTTTTTGGGTGTTTGTAGGGTGGATTGTATGAGAGGTTGGAGTGGGATAGGTAGTTATCGGGATTCTGTTGGTGTGAGTAGCGTGGGTATGAAGATCTGTAGGAAAAGAGGTATGATTGTGGATGCTGGTTGGGTGGACGGTATGGGGTTCCTTGGGTGGGAGTTTTGTGCATCGGTGTGGGTAGGATTCCTTGTTTGTTATTGGTGTGAGAGTGGGGAGTATTGAGATAGGGATAATAACAAGTGTAAAGGGGGTTCATGATGCTTCTTGTCCATGGAGGAGGAGGGTTGAGTTGGGTCTATATATATATATATATATATATATGTGTGTGTGTGTGTGTGTGTGTGTGTGTGTTCTCTATGTGGCCTGTGTGCTTTCTGTACCTTGTTTATCATTTTGTCCATGTTCTTTTGCAACGTCATGTACTCAGATATGCATCTATATATACATGTAGATGAAGGTATGTACATACATGGACATATATATGCATACACTCATATATTATTTATATATATATATATATATGTATGTTTCTATGTATGTATGTACGTATGATGGTGGTTGTATACTCCTTATGCAGAGTTTGACCACCTCCTGCACCTTCAGCTTAGAACTATCATGGCATCTGATGTGGCTTGTTAAACCAGACAATATTTTGAAGACACCCACATAGATTGCATATCTGATTTGGACACCAAGAGCTGCAAATAAGTTCTGATCTTTGTGGATCTTAAAATTTCTCCATTAGATTTGCAAACCTCCTGTCAGACATTGCATTGAAAAGTCTGCACAGACGTATAAAGCAGAATAGTTGGTGGAGGTGTGGTTTCCAAGGGTTTGCAAATGAGATTTGAGCCCAACAAAAGAAAAGCATGGTCTGTCATACATACATGGTCTGTCACATACATATATATATATACATACACACACAAAAGTGTGTGTGTGTATTTGTCTGTCTGTCTTTGTGTCTGAAATTAAGATGTTAATGGTTGTATTGGTATGGTATATTCCTAATTACCCACTTGGGGCTACAAAGATAGACAATACAAGAACAGACAAACATATTACTGGGGAGAAAAAAGAAAAACAAACAGAGAAAATGGTTATAAATAGTGAAAAATGGAATGAAGGCCAATCGACCCCACAATATGAGTGACCTCATTTAGACTTTTTAAACCGTTTATAAAACAAATCATTACATTATCATCAGTTAGTCATTGCTGAAAAAGAGGTAACAAAAGCCCACCATTTCCCTATTCAGGTCTCTGATCCTTATTTTACTATAAGTCTACTCATTTCTTCCTTACACACCAGGGTGCATCTGGAGTGCTTGAGTTAACCCTCAGACACCGACATAGGTGGGTTTATTTTCTTAATTTCCTTTCTTAACTTTTTGTTCGCTTGGTTATAAACCACCATGTGACACATTTTTTGTGGGGGAGGGGGAGATTGGGGAATTTTGGGTACCTGGATGTCTGTGCCTGTGTCTGGAGGGACAAAGTGAGAGTTGGTGACTGTTGGGTGAGGGTGGGACAGTGAGGGACCTGGTATGAGTAGGATGGGGAGTTCACATTTTCACATCAGTTCTTTTTTTCCTCCACTTTTTCTTTTCTTGACCTGTGTACTCCATTCTGTTTCCTCTGCCTCTCGGGTTTCTTCCTCCTTCTTTGGCTCCTCCTTGCTCACATAGGATGGCGCAAGAGGTGGAGGTGTGATTTCCTTCGTTGGTGCCTTTGTGTCAGGTGGAGGGCTTTCTGCTTTTATGTGACCTTTTTGGCCACATTTAAAACACAGGGGAATCCTACCCTCCACTTCTCAGTTTTACTTCTTCACCAATTGTGATGGTTTCCGCTATCTTCTCCAAAGCTTCTGCAATGGCCTGGATTATCATTTCCAAGCCCAGCCTTTGCCAATTCCTTTGTGGCACTCGTTTGATCTGGAGGACCACAACCTTGTCTTCCACACCTCACAACCACTTGTCAACCAGTGTTGATGTGTTTCGTTTACATCCCTATAATTTAGAACCTCTATTAGTTTCTTATTGGTTCATCAAAGGAACCAATAGAATGAGTACCAGATTTAATGACAAAATAAGTACTGAGATTGATTCATTTGACTAAAATATTCTTCAAGGTGGTGCTCCAGCAAGGCCATAGTCAAATGGCTGAAAGAAGTAAGACATAAAGAACAGCATCATCATCATGATAGTGACATTGCCTAGTATGTCCTTCTTTTTTAAGATGATAAGATTCGCAGGAGATTTGACTGCTGTGTCTAGCATGTTGAGCAGTTATGTATAAGTTCCCTCTGGGGGTATCTCAATGAGAACTGAACCCCAAGTCAATAAAGACAATATTCTACATTATCATTATCTTTCAATGAGGCAAAATCCCTTTTTTTTAATGTCAGAATCGCTGACTAATGTTGTAGTTGATTAGCCCTGGGTTAGTCCCTAATCAGTTGACCTATGAATAAAGGTAGTCCAGTCATGACCATCCCATTTGTATTTCATACATACTCTATTTAAAGTACAGTATCTCGTGTATCTTTCATTTTTCCCTCTGTTGACTGACAACAAGTGTTACTAGTGGGGTTGCTTAACCCCAGATCTGCCTCAATCAAGTATATCTATGATCAAAACTACTTTTTCATATATCTTAAACAACTTTGTCCAATGTCCTTCCAGTTTTAAGACAGTGGGGTGTAAGTTGGAGGAATCTGGCTGTTATTTCTAACAGATCATGTGGCCACAGAAGCTTTCATTGTTGCTGTTGAAAGTGTTAGAGTTGTTACCATAGTGACTCACAAATCATTTCGATATTAAGCTTCCATATTTTTAGAGAGAGGGAGGGGTTTCTTATTCAATAAACATAATACTATTTTCTATAATTCAGTTCCAGACTCTTCACCCTCATCCTCTGCTCCATCAGAAACTATTTTATTTTGAGCTAAGAATAGTTGTTGTTGTTGTTGTTGACAATGGTGTTTGTTGTTTTTATTGTTAACATTGTTCTTATTGCTATTGTTGTTGTTATGGTTTTGTTGCTATTGGTGTTTCTTTTTTGGTACGCCTAGTGTTTGATGTTCATGTTGTTGTTACTACTGTAGTGTTTCATGTTGTTCTTGTTATTGTATTTGTTTGATGTTGTTGCTATTCTCTTCATAGTTGTTATCACGATTGCTGTTCCTATATTTGTTTTGTAGTGGTGGTGATGATGGTGGTTCTTGGTTTTGGTGGTGATTTTAATGGAATTATGGGATTTTTCTATGAGCAGCCCTCGAACATCTCCTCTCAATTGAGGATCACACATTGTTGATTTTTAAAAATTTTGTTGGTCTTGTTTACACACAAAACCCTCATAACAACACACACACACACATCCTTTGTTTTGTCCTGTACTGTCCATGATGTCTTTCTTAATGTAAACCCTTGTAGTTAAAAAAGAAGCCACCACCACCACCACCACCACCACCACCATTTAGCACTGAACAAAACACTTGGTGGCATTTTGTCTGCTGTTATGTTCTGAGTTCAAATTCCACCAAGTTTCATTTTGCCTTTCATCCTTTTCATGATATTAAGTACCAGTCAAGTACTTGGGTCAATGTAATCGACTAGTCCCCTCCCACAAAATTTCAAGTCTTGTGTCTATAGTAGAAAATAATAATAATAATTATTATTATTTTATTATTATTCAGGTGGTAAGTTGGCAGAACCATTAGTGTATTAGACAAAATTCACTTTTGTTCTACTATGATAGTGGACTGTACCTTTCATCCTTTGAGGGTCAATAAAATAGGTACCAATTAAATACTGGGGTCAATGTAGTCGACTAATTTCTCTCCCTCACATTGTTGGCCTTGTACTAAAATTTGAAGTAATTATTATCATTTCACTGAGGCCGACTTTGCCTTTCATCCTTTTGGGGGTTGATGAGGTACCAGTTGCACACTGGGGTTGGTTTAATTTACTTGACTGTCCCCCAAAATTTCAGGCCTTGTGCCTATACTAGAAAGGATTATTATTATTGTTAGGGTGATGGATTCATAGAAATGCTAGAGTGTTGGACAAAACGCCTTGCACTTTTTTCCAGCTGTGTATGTTCTGAGTTCAAATCCTCCTGGTTTGAATGCCTGCAACATAGTGGACTCCTGTTAAGCCAACAGAGTATCACATGGTGGTGTTAAACTGGGTTATATATTATCATTCCCATCCTCTCATTGTTTGTATAACATCAGAGAAGTTTGATAATAGATATAAAGTTTATTGCAGAAACCAACTGAATAGCTATAGCCATATGCAATGAGTGAGAGAAATTATATGGAACTAAAGTTAGCTATACAATATAAAGATGCAAGATTAGGAAAACTTTTCTTCATAACAAGTGTGACAACACACACACACACACTACACAACAGAACATGCACTACTTCTAGCACCAAAGCAGATGAAACAGATACTATAATCACATTTAGTACTGGTCACATTGGCAAGAGGCACTATACAAGGAACAACACATTTCACAAATTTAATTGCCTGTATGATGGATGCCAACATGAGAGAATATTCATTGCAAGCAATTAAAACCTTTAAATGTCTCATTAGCAGACATGATTAACAATACATTTCTAGAGTGGTGTATCATACGAAAATTTGGTTTTCTCAAATGCACAGTTACATTCTTGATAAAAAACACTGTAAGTTGTCACCACCACCACCATCATGATCATTGCTTTAAATTGACGTTGGCTGAATTTTCTGAGGCATGTTTTAAGGCCACATACTGTCCCTGTTGACAACCCTTTAAGTCAATTTCTCATATGATTCAGTTATACCTTTTCTAGAAAAACAGTATAAAGTAATACAAAATCATCAAAAATATAATAAAAGAAAGTATAAGAATGTAATACAGAAAGATTGTGAAATATATCTGAAACAAACAAGTCTTCTTAAGCCTAATAATGCTAATCATTAGATGAAATTCTCTTGATGCGGTTTAACAACAATGAAATGTACTCAGAGGTATCACTGTACTGGCAAACATAAGTCACTCACAACTATATTACTTTTACAATTAATTTTAATTAATTTAAATTCCAGATTTGTTTTCCCCACTCTCACTAGAATTAATCTTTTTCTCTTACTTGTTTCAGACTTTGGATTGTGATCATGTCGGGGCACTATCAGTACTATCTTTTTTAAAGTCTGGTATGTATTACATTGTCTCTTTTGCCAAACTGCTAAGTAGTTAGAAGGACATAAACAAACTAAAAACGACTGTCAAGCAGTGGGGAGGGGGGAGAAACACAAAGACATACACACATCATACATACGTGCGTGTGTGCATATATATACCAATGCTTGTTTTTATGTCCAGTTATAATAAAAATTTTACATTAATCTAATGAATAACTCGATACTTTTGTAGAGTACAAATTTATTATTCTTATATATGCATGTTGTTGACAGTGACTTTGAAGATTCCAAGAATGGTTGGAATTTCGAAGTCACAGTCAACAGTATTATTCATCATCATCGTTTAACGTCCGCTTTCCATGCTAGCATGGGTTGGACGATTTGACTGAGGACTGGTGCAACCGGATGGCTACACCAGGCTCCAATCTAATTTGGCAGAGTTTCTACAGCTGGATGCCCTTCCTAACGCCAACCACTCAGAGAGTGTAGTGGGTGCTTTTATGTGTCACCCGCACAAGAGCCAGTCCAAGGGCACTGGCAACGATCTCGCTCGAAAACCCTACAAGGCCAGTCAGGCGGTACTGGCAACGGTCACGCTCAGGATGGTACATCTTATGTGCCACCCACACAAGAGCCAGTCCAGTGGCACTGGCAACGATCTCACTTGGCTTGCCGGGTCTTCTCACGCACAGCACATTTCCAAAGGTCTCGGTCAGTAGTCATTATTGTGTAAGAATAATATATACATGTGTGTGCGTGTGTTTGTGTGTGCATGTGTGTGTGTGTGTGTGTGTGTGTGTGTGTGTAAAGCACTGGTCAACCCAAATTGTACAGTTGGACTAAACCTAAAATCACGTGGCTACTAAGCAAGTTTCTTAACCACATCGCCATGCTTGCACCTAATCATAAAGATAATTATATTTTTCTCCTCATTAAAGGCATCATTTTAATTGATTAAATTTTATTATCTCTGACCAGTATGTATGTTAGTACAAATTTTACAGTATGTATTAACAGACTGGCAACATTGGAGATGTTAAAATAGCTAGCAGTAACCTAACACATGACCTTTAACATTAATTGTCTGTGAAGTAGAATTTTATGTAAGACAATGGGAGACAGTAGCATCAATAACTGACTGAATGTTAAAGGTAGATTTTCCTAATGAGCAGTGGTCAATCAAAATGTATATATTTTGGACAATTTATGAAGAGATTTATAGAATACAATGAAATTGGAAGAACTTGAAAGCTTTGGGGAGAATGTTAAGAATACTTGAAAGAAGTATTGATAATACGTGTATATATATATAGGTATGTGTATGTAGGTATGTATGTGTATCTATGTGTGTGTGTGTGTATGCATAAATATATGTTTGCATATACACGTGTGTGTATGGATAGATGTGGGCTATTCATATGGATGTGCATGTATTTATGTATGTTTGTATATACATCAATGAATGAATGTTGGTTGTATGTGTGTGCATGTGAGAGAGAAAGAGAGAGAGAGAGGGGAGAGAGGAGAGGGGGAGAGAGGAGAGGGGGAGAGAGGAGAGGGGGAGAGAGGAGAGGGGGAGAGAGGAGAGGTGGAGAGAGGAGAGGGGGAGAGAGGAGAGGGGGAAAGAAAGAGAGGGAGAAAGAGAAAGAGAGAGTTTTCATGGTTTTATTTTTCAAATTTCTCACTAATGGAGTAAGAGCCAGCTTCTAATGTACAAACAAGAGTCTTTCAATGGAAATTAGACAACATCAACAGGGTAGTCTTCTATATATGAATGTATGTACGTGTACATTCACATCGATGTCGGCATAAATGCCATTGTATGTGTAGAGCTTATAACACGTTGAACTTTTTGACTGTTTTACATATATTGACAGTATCTTTAATAACTTGTAGCTGGAATTTTAAGTTACTTTGTAGTTTTGTGATACTCAATTTCTCAAGATTACCATTGAGGCAGTTAGCCATGTGGCCAAATGCTCCAACAAGTGTGTGTGTGTGTGTGTGTGTGTGTGTGTGTGTTAATGCATGCATGTGTATGTATATGTATGTATATGTATGTATTCATGCATGCATGTAGGTGTGTATATATGGATGGGTAGACAAATATAAGAATATATATAGATAGATGTATGGATGGATAAATAGATGGGTTTTTTGTATGCCTGTATGTATCCCAATGTCTATCTGCTGCATGTATGAATGGATGGATGGGTAGACAGATGTATAGATGTGTGTAACTTTTGTATGTGTGTCTTATGTATGTGTGTCTCTGTATGAATGTGTATGTACAATATGCATGCATTATGTGTGTATGTTTGATTTTATGTATGAATAGATGTGTTTTTTGTATGCATGTAAGCATGCAATATGCATACATACAAGTATGTTTTTATGTATGTGTGCATTTTTGTGTCTATATGAACAGATGTCTGAGAGTGTATGCATGTTTTCTCTTCTGGGAGAAACCATACATACTTTAGAGTTTATTGTGACTGACCATTTCTGATTGATAAATTTGTAAAGAAATACCTTTTTTATATGTCTTTTTTTTTTATATATCTCAATTTTGTCACACAACATGAAAATCAACATGCTGATAGCAAACTTAGTTAGGATAATGAACGTGTCCCCTTTATACAAACCCTATGAAACAAAGAAACTTCATGCACTGCATGCAATTCTCTGGATATGACCAGAAAGATCAGGTTCTAGAAAGAAGTTAGATAGTATTATATGTAATGAAACCAGTGGTACCTGCCATAAATATAGAAGTAAAGAGTGGAATAGGATACAGTTTGTAACAAAGCAAACAGGATGAACACGTGGTATAAGACCGACAAATATCAAGGAATGATGTTTGTAGAGGCCATAGCCCATGAAGAACTAGCCCAAAGATTTAGGAAAAGCTCTGAAGCAGGCCAAACTCAACATTAAGATTGTTGAAAAGCCAGGGAGCACCATCAGATCACAACTATGAAGGATGTAGCCCTTTGTGAATACCACATGCACCAATGATAACTGCATGGTATGTAAGATTAACTCTGGCATTAACTGTAGAACTAGAAATGTAGTCTACAGCATAAGCTGCATAGAGCGTGCTTGTAAAGCACATGATATACATAGGTGAGACCTCTAGAAGCATAGCAGAGAGACTAAATGATTATTTGAGACAATAGGATGACAAAAAACAGTCCTCCATACTCTACCAACAAGGAGGCATGCTGGGTCAACTTGACATTCAGATTTTATTCAAGCACCTGAAGGACCCAACATTCAGACAAATAAAGGAGTACGTCCTTATAAATGAACATACCCAGTACTAAATAAGGAATATATGTAGCAGGTACTCATACCCCAATACCCACAGTTTATATATGCACAGGTAGAGTTGTTAGTAGGCTGTTATGTAGACATGTATGTATATATATATATATATATATATATATAAAGTGATAGTTTGTTGCCAACTAAATGTGGCTGTCCCAGGAAAGGGAAAAATTCCACTGCTATTTAGCAGCAGGAAACATCATTTCCAGTTGGCTATGTGACACAAGTGTTCCGTGTCCTTAAGTTTTCAAATGGGGGAGATAAGCACCTCCACCCAGCAAAGCCAGCATCCAGAGACTAGTTTCAGAGTCATTGCTCTTCATCATTCTAGCTTGTTAGCTTTATTCTTTATTACTGGCACAATGCCTAACACAGAGGGGACATACACAGACATGCAGGAACAAAAAACACATGAAATGATGAATGTGAAATGAATTAATTTACAATGAAAATGAGACGGCTCTCTCACTCCGAGATGACAATGTGGATTCCTTTTTTTCTTTAAAACTTTACATTTTACCTAATAATTTCCAGCCTCGTTCTGAGGCGAAACCATGACTTCCCTTTTCACTTTCACCATACAATTTTAAAACTTTCACCATACAATTTTAAAACTTTTTAAACAAATGTTCATTCAATAGTTCCAGAATTTACTTATTTCCTTTTCTTTCCACTTAAAAAAAAACAAAAAAAAAACAATAAGTTTAACCAAATGTTTTTCACAGTTTCTTAAATAAATCATGAATTACCACTTCATCTTCTCCTTTTCGTCCACATAATTCACCACCGAGGTGTGCAGTTCAACATCTACCTCCAGCCTCAGTGGATTCAATCTTTCACAATGTCTTTCAATTTTGAAATTCTTTCAAGTTTGGAGTGTCTTATATTTCACTATAAATTTTCTTTTTGTTTGTGTTTTGCATGTTGTAGCTTGTCTCTATATTTCTGCAGTTTTTGGCTTTCGTATGATTGTGTCTCTGTATTTGTGTGTCTGTGTGTTCGTTTTGACTGTAATTCTACGTGTTTCATCTGTGTGTCTATGACTTTAGGTTTCCGTAATTCTGGGTTGTCTTGTTTCTGTTCGTTATTACTTGTGTGCTTTTGCATGTCTATGTGTTTGAGTGTCTGCTGGTTTGAATGACTCTGTACTTGTAAGTCCTTTATTGGTGATCCTACTGGTAAATCTTCACTGTTTCTCATTGTGGGTTAGGTTTCCTCTTCCATTGCTTTGTACTTCTTCAATTCTACTGTCGCCGGTGACATCCTTCTCTTTCTTTTTCTGGCTTTCACCTCCACAAAGTTCCTGTCATGTTCTGTTTTCTGCTGTTTTTCTACCATTATATTCTCCTGAATACTCTCCTCTACCATTTCCACTGCTGCTCTAGGGCATTTCTTTCTTAAGCGCCCTCTTTTACCACATCCGTAACACTTTGGGGGTCTTCCCTCCAACATTATCTCCAGCCTTTCTTCATTTGGTAGCTCTAAAGTTTCAGGTATTTTGTCGTAATATTTTGGGCTTACTGCACAAATTATCTCTAATCCGTAGCCCCATTACTTCAGTTGTTGGGTTCAGTTTTTTATGCCAGTCCTCACGTCTTCGCTTTCCTTCCTCATCTCTAAATGAAAAATTGCGGCTATTATCCACTCTGGGTCTATCGACAGTGGGATTCTTCCCACCCTAATTCTAACAATTCTTTTGCCCAAACAGTTTGGCATCAAAGTCCATTTTTCTCCCTGTATCAGCCTGTTGGAGATTCTTTCCGCCTCCTCTTCTGATAAAAAGGTTACTATTATCGACGCATATCCCTTTCCTCTCATAAAGAACGCTATGCTGTCTCCTATTTGTTCTTCCAAAATTTCTTCTATCTCTTCCTGTGGTGCATGTTCAATTCTTCTATTTTCATTCGAAAATGTTCTGAATATGACCGTCTTCTTTTCGATTTTCACTTTTTCATCCTCTGGCAGGGTCATTCTTATATCTGACCCTTCTTTCTCTACCATACCATAATATTTGTTTATCAGCTCCTCATTCCACTGTATCATCTCCGGCTTCAGCACAGGTGGATCTAGGGGAACTCGACCTCCAGTAGCCTCTGCGTAACTTTTCATTTCTCTCAATTATTCACTGCCACCCAACAATGATGGCTTTGCACAAAAAATTCAGCTACAGTTCTTCAAAAAGCAACAAAAAGTGGCTTGCTAGCTGTTGATGCTTATTCGCTTTGAAAACTTATAGAATTTCAAGTGAAATAAATTCACTGATCTACAAAATTAGAAATATTGCATTTCTAAATCTCTCAGAGAGACTTATACAGTAGCAGCACAATAAAGTGGTAGTTTGTTGTCAACTAAATGTGGCAGACCCAGGAAAGGGGCTATGACATGCAATATTTCTAATTTTGTAGATCAGTGAATTTATTTCACTTGAAATTCTATAAGTTTTCAAAGGCAAATAAGCAAGCCAAGCCAAGCTACACCAGACTGATGAAGAGCAAAAACTAATCTCTGGATGCTGGCTTTGCTAGGTGGAGGTTCTTATCTGCCCCGTTTGAAAACTTAAGGATACAGAAAGTTTGTGTCACATAACTGGAAACAATGTTTCCTGCAGCTAAATAGCAGTAGCATTCTTCCATTTCCTGGGATTGCCACATTTAGTTGGCAACAAACTATCACTTTATTGTGCTGCTATTGTATAAGTCCCTCTGAGAGATTTAGAAGTGCAATATTTCTAATTTTATATATATATATATATATATATATACATACACACACACACACATATATATGTAGGTAAATGGATATGTAAGTAATCAGATAGATAAATAGATAGATAGGTACCTCAAGCACACACACATACATACACACATACATGCATACACACACATACATGCTTACATACAAACATACTTATGTGTATACACATGCCCACTGATGAACACACCTCTGATAATGGACAGTCAACTACTATTGAAAAGGTTGCAAGACACAACGAAAAGTTTAGAAGAAATAAATAAGTAAATGAGTGGATCTTGAACCAGTGAGGCACGAAAAGAGAATGACTCTCCCCAGACACAATAATATATATATATATATATATATATATATATATATATTATAAGGTTTTTAAACTTTTAAATTTTCATATTCAAAAGAGACAGAGACTTCAAATTCGATATATCGATTTATTCACCACTCTATGTTAACATTTCTGTGCCAAACTTATCCAGTGACTGGTCCATTGGATTTAGACATTTGGCACTTCTTCAGGAGTGGTTACCTATCGAACAAAACACGAAAAAACACAAACATAACTATTATTAGGTCTTTAGGATCTCGTTAGCTCCTTAATTTTCTATTTTTATTGCTCTCCTGTGGATTTCCACTAGATTAATTAATTATTTTGTTTATTTCTCTTTACTATACTATATTACCCGTATACATATGCATACATACACTTTACCTGTATACCTATCCATATATACATACACACACACATATACATATGTATACACATATACGTACACACACACATACATATATATATATATATACATATATATATATATATATATATATATATACATATATATATATATATATATATATATATATACATATATATACACACATACATATATACATACACATGCACACACACATACATATACATATATATATATATATATATACATATATATATATATATATACACACACACACACACACACACACACTTATATGCACTCATCCATATATGCATAATTGCACATACATAAACATACATGAGACATCCTGCTGTACTTCATCACATCTTGAGATCATTTATACCAACGAAATGTACTTCTTATGATATGCGTACATTTCAGAGCATTATTCTTTACTTTATTGATCAATTTATCCTTAGAGAAGAGTATGTGGTATAGTTCCACCGTACAGAGCGAACAATACTTTCTTCCTCTCTCATATGGCATTGATCTAGCTATTATAGACCATTCTAATGAATACTGTTTATTACTTTCCTTAAGACCCCAGATGTATTTGCTAAGACTAGTGCTAGCCATTTTCTTCCTATCTCTAAAGCATGAGAAATGGTTAGAAATTCTACGGCATACCTGTCCTGAAATGCACCCCAAGTATGTCATGGTATCTGTTTGAGTCTTTACTTTGCATTGATATATTATATTTTTGACTTTCGCATTAGGTCCTTCAAATTTTATTCTCCTAGGGTTTACCTCTTTTACTGTGATTATGCTCTTACTCCTATTATTAATAAATGAACCTCCATTATTATTATTATTATTATTATTATTATTATTACTACTACTATCATTATCACCATTATTATCATTATTATTATTATTATTACCATCATTGTTATCATTCTCACTATTATTATTATTATTATTATTATTATTATTATTATTATTATTATTATTATTATTATTACTGCCATTTATATTATTATTCAAATTCTCATTCCTACCTGTTTCCCTAGACTCAAGTATTTTAATGTTATGTGCTGCTATTATCTGTGCTATGTTCCTAGTATTTGAAAATCCAAATCTGATTATATGTGTGTTGATAATCTTACCATAGTGTGAGCTCCTTGGGAAGTGTCTACCTATCACTTCTCTAAACTTAGCTATCTGATATTTCTCCTGATATTTCTCCCAAATGGGATTATGAGCCAGATTTTATTATCCTTATTATTATCCTCATGGTTATTAATATTGTTTTTAAAGAATTTTAAGTTACCTATGTTGTTTTTATGAGGGTACTTTGGTTTATTTAGTTTATTTACTTTGTGTTTATTCCTATTATTATTATTATTATTATTATTATTATTATTATTATTATTGTTGTTGTCAGTTGTTTCAATTCCTTTGCTACCATTTTCAATATAGGAGACCCTTTCTTTATATCCTGCCTTATTTAGTGCTGCATTATAGAAATTAGCTTCATTATTAAATACCCTATTGTTAGCAGATAGTTTGGAGAGTCTTAAAGATATATTTTTTACTAGATTTTCTATTATAGCCCTAGGATGGTTACTTGATTTACTTATATACTGTAGGTTTGTTAGGGGTTTGTGGTATGGTCTATATGTTTTATTCTTCATATCTAATGTTACATCTAGGAAATTTGCTACTGAGACATCATCTTCATAAACTATACCCATCCCCATTCTGCTGAAAAATCTGGCCAGCCTACCCTTAATTCTCTGTAGTTCCTGGTTTGAGCAATTCCTAACATATAACAGGCAGTCATATATCATCATCATCATCATCATTTAACGTCTGCTTTCCACACTAGCATGGGTTGGACGATTTGACTGGGGACTGGTGAACCAGTGTGCAACTCTCAGTGCTAATACACTGTTATTGTTTCTTATCATACATTGCCCACTTTTTGCTCTCTATACCAGCCACCTGCCACTCAATACATGAAGCTTACCAGCTTCCTACTTTTGGATCCTGAATCGTATTTTTATATATTGATTATACACACACACACACACAGAAAGAGAGAGAGAGAGAGAGAGAGAGAGAGAGAGAGAGAGAGAGAGAGAGAGAGAGAGAGAGAGAGAGAGTATGAATGCAGATAAGAGAAATGAAGAGAATGAATAGATGTTTAATCCTTCTGATTACAGTTGTTTCATAATCTTGCTAGCTAGATAACAGAGCATTCACACACACACACACACACACACACACACACACACACACACACACACACACACACACATATATATATACATATATATATATGTATATAAAATATACATATAAATATATATGTGTGTATACATCCATATAAATATATATGTGTGTATGTACAGCCATATATACAAGTGCGCTGAAAATTTAACTACCAGATTAATCTTTAGAACAATTCATGGTAGTTCAAAACATTGACTCTACTACAGAAAGCAAGCTGACCTAATATATATCCCACAAGCGATAAATTTACTCATCATGTTACTATTTATGACTTGCTTTAAGGACGTAACGGCCACAGATCAATGCCAACTCAGAAGGAGAAGCAGTAGATACATACAATAAAGTTTAAAAAATAAAAATATCAACATTCAAAGAATCAGAAAAATATAAAAGTAAACAATAAAATAGATGTATCAAAGAGATTGGCTTCTAGAACAATTTTTTAAAAGATTGATGGAATGACCATCCCAGCATTAATTTAAATGAATAAACAAATAAAAAATAAATATATAAGCAATAAAGCATATTGTTAGAGATAAATAAATAAAACAAACAAATAAATATAATGGGAAGCACAGAGAAATATAAAGGGAGAATAAAATAAGGTTTAGAATCAAAATAGAGGGCTTAAGTTGTTGGAGTTTCATGCACTGTTGATTTTTGAAGGATGGCAGAGTATTTTCAAGAACTTTAATATGTATACATAGTATTTGAATAATCACAGGCACATTAACATGCATTCGTATGTGAAAATTAGCAAACATGTTAATGGAAACAGTAAAATAGTATGTATGTATGTATGGATGGATGGATGCATGCATGTTTGTGTGTATGCATGCATGTATGTGTGTGTATTTATGTATGTACATATGTAACAGGCTTCCTTACAGTTTCTGTCTATCAATTTCACTTTAGGCTTTGGTTAGCACAAAGCTGCAATTGAAGACATTTTCCCAAAGCACTGTGAAGTCAAATAGATCCTGAACCATGGGGTTACAAAGCAATCTTCATAACCTCACATCCATGTCTGTGCCTATAACTATCTTTAATTCAAAGATATAAATCTGTCCATACAATATCACACCCCTGGAATATACACTCATTACTGGCCCACTTCCATCACTGTCATACAACCTCATACAATTGACAAGCCATACAACCCCTCCACTGGCCCTCGACCATTATAACCACATGCTACTACACTCCACTGACTCATGCATTATTGATTGATTATGAATGTGCTTGATCCAGACTGAACTGGAAGTAAAGAAGTGCTACAATATCAAACCACTGATGCTAACACCTGACAGCTTCCCTAGTCACAACAAACCCTCTAGGTATCTCATTTATATATTTCTTGACAACACAATGAGAATTAGAAAATGTACTTACCATCAGAATCCAGCAGTTCCATATGAACCACAGCTGTAGAGTGATCATGCCCTTCAACAGCCCTGGAAATGTAACATGGTCCAAATAAATATCAAACAAGTTGAAGGGAGAGAATCGGTTGAAAATTACAGTTATTTGATAAAAAACCATGTCAAATACCTTTTTCCCTGCTTATTGCTTTATGTTTCTTGCTCTGGGTAAAATGTTATTGTGCATGACAATCCTTGGCACATAAGTAATGTTTGGTGAACATCGGTTGAAAACTGTAGAAATGCATATGTATTACACACACACAGGCATCCTTTATTTTACAATATATAGATATAGTATACAAAGACAATACTGTTTCTCTAAAAGACAACTTCTGCCACTCTCTCTTTCTGTGCATGTATCTAGATACATGCACTCAGAGAGATATACATTCATATAATGACTGTATTATCTGTCTTCCTTTCACCAAACTGTTTTCTTTTCTCAGTGCCATCCTTAGAAACATTTAATTAACTTATTAAGCTGCCATTGTTGAAAATAAGAATTTTTTATTTAAAAAAAAAAGCAATTTACCATAAAACGTAAACAAATACAAATCTCCATTCATAAATTCTCCCTGCTCAGAGAACTCATGAATATAAATTTGTCATTTTTCTAGTTACTTTTTGCAATCCCTCCCTCCCTACCTACCTACCAATCTACCTATTGACCTACCTACCTACCTACCTACCTGCCCGTCTGCCTGCTTGCCTGCCTACCTACTTGCCTGCCTGCCTGCCTATCTATCTATCTATCTATCTATCTATCTATCTATCTATCTATCTATCTATCTATCTATCTATCCATTCATCTATTTCTGTCTTCTCAACATATATATATATATGCCTGTCTGTCTGTCTGTCTGTCTCAGTCCTTTACTTTTCATCATTTCTGAAAGATAAATTAACTGATTAATTTCTCAGAGCCATTTTCAAGGAATTTATTTTATGATTGAACAATTTATTGTGTATGAAGAATGTATAATTTCAGAAAGATTTGTAGCAATGCAGTGACAGGCAAAAAGCACAGAGATCTACACTATATATATAAAGTATATAAAAAAAAGAATCTCTTCAGTAGGCAGACACTGAGAGACAAGGAGAGCTGCTAAGATATTCACAAGAAAGAAGAGTAGAAATTCTGGCACAAAATCCTCTTCAAACTCAAATTGCAAATTATTACCACTGGATGTTTCAGGGTGTTTGTTTCATGAATAATATGTGTTTTATTCTATTAAATCCTTTGTTTATTTCAGCATTATTTAACCTATCATTTACTTATCTCTTTCTTGAATACATAAATATATTTCAATGAAGTAACTGATTACTTATTCCATGCATAAAACAATGGCTCCTTTACAAGTGACAACAACTATTGTTTCTAATTTAGGTACAAAGCCAGCAATTTCAAGAGCAGAGTGTTAGCTGATACCATCGATATCAGTACTTGACTAGTACTTTATTTAATTAACCCAGTACTTGACTGGTACTTTATTTTACTGACTCAATAATTCACTGGTACTTTATTTTACTTACACAGTACTTGAGGTTCTTTACTTTACTGACTCAGTACTTCAGTTTATTGACCCTGGAAAGATGAAAGACTAGGATAGCTTTGCCTTTTCATCTTTTTTGAGGGTTTTGTAAATCAAGTTATGTACTTGGGTCAATGTTATTGACTAACCTTCATTTCTCAAAAATCTTTGGCCTTTTGCCTAAATTTGAAACAATTATTGAAACCATAATGGGGAGGGTTGACAGAATTATTAGAGTCAAATAAAAAGCCATTGGCTCTCTACTTCATACAAGTAGCATAGCTAGGGTGGAGGTGAAGGGTGGGCAGCCCTGTGAAACATTTTTATCGAGGCAGTACTTTTAGGTTGGCTGTATAAGCCTGTACAGGTTTGGGTGCTTGTACAAGCTCAGGAAGAGGGTCCAAACTCAAGTGCTGCTCTAGGTGGCTCACCCTTTAGCTATGCCACTAGTTCAAATCCTGCCAAGGTCAAATTTGCCTTTCATTTTACTGGGGTCAAAGATATACTGTACCGGTCAAATACTGATTAACTTTGCCACTTCATAACTGCCGGACTTGTGCCTAAATTAGAAATATATATCAAAATCATCACCATCATAAACACACTAATTGTTTTGTAGTCTATAGTTATGTCCTTCTGAGTTCAAATTCTGCATAAATTAACTTTAGCTATCATCTTTGCAGGATCAATAGCATAAACACCAGTAAAATACTGGGTTAAATATAATTGATTGATTCTTTCTCTGACTATTCATCATCATCATCACTGCCACCATCGCCACCACCGCCACCAACACCACCACCACCACCACCACCACCACCACCACTATTATTATTATTATTATTGATGTTTTTAGTTTTAGTATCAAATAACTATTAGGGTAGCAGGAAAATAATGGAATGGAATATTATCCATTTGTAGTTATAGAGTTAAAAGAGAATATTTATAAGAAAAATGTAATGAAATTTATTCATCTAGATACCTTCTCAGTATGTAGCAAGCATTTTCAGGGCTGATATCATGGATATATAAAACAACTCATGCAGTCATGCATATGTACACATGTATAAATATATACAGACAGACAGACAGACATAGATACACAGATATAGATATACATATATATATATACGTGTGTGTGTGTGTGTGTGTGTGTATTTGTGTATTGTATATATGTATATATGCATACATATACATACATATATATATACACATACACACACAACTATATATACATATATATATCCAAATTGAGGGAGTGGAGCAGGTAAAATCCAGGCTACATATGTTTCCTAGCTAGCAGATCCTTTGATGTAACATTTATTCAATGAGGGGTACTCCACTAGCTACTCATCAGGCCAAAGATACTTTAGTTCTATAAATGTTACATTGTCGTTAGAAATAATGTAACCTCTATATAACTAAGGTATCTTTGGCCTAATGAGTAGTTAGTGGAGTACCCCTCACTGAGTAATTATTACTTCTGAGAACCTACTAGCTAGGAAACATATGTAGCCTGGATTTTATATGCTCCACTCCCTCAATTTGGATTTTTATTTCTATTCATAGCAATCCTAGTTGCTAACTGTGAGCTATAAAAAAACTTTTTGCAGTTTATCAAACTTTGGTATGGAAAAAGCCTACTACTTTCTGTATCAACAAACTATTATTGTTCCTGAAAGTTGTCTTTTATACCAACTACGGACTGCTCAAAGCTTACTAACTTCCTACATCTAGTCCTTGGATCTTATAATTACACACATGCACGCACGCACACACACACACGCACGCGCACACACACAGAGTTATAATGATAAAATGTACAAGTCTTGTGAAATACCAGACTAGTGGCTTTTATTATATTATCTTTACTCTCTCAGCCAATCGAGAGTTAGTCTACTTATATACATGTGTCTATATATATCTTAATATATAAAGCTGAAATTGTGTGTCTGTGTGAAGCCTTTTTAAAAGTTTATAGAAATCCATATTTTCCACTTTTTCGTAAAAATTTTTACATCATTGGAATTTTCTCGATCTGAACCTTCCAGTGCAGTAATTAGATTTTTTAAATTCCGTTTACTTTGTGTGATTTAAGGGAGATTTTGCTGTTGTTTCTAGCAACTTTTATATTTCATCCCTTCTACCTGGAACGCTATTCTTACACAAGCGCTCAGCATAAAAATATAGAGAATAAGAGTAAAAGAAGGAGAGGGAGAGAGAGAACGTGATACATACAACGTCATAGATTAAACTTTCATCTCAGTAGTCTTCACCTATTTTTCATAACATAGATACGTAAAAACACACACAACCACGCATACATGACCTGTGACAACAACATACACATTGCTCTCAATCTCTATTCATTTCTCCCCCTCTTCCTCTCTCGCTCTCTCAAACGTATACACGTGCAAGTAAACACAATCATTCACATCGTGGTATATTTACAAAACATTGATGGCATAACTACAGAGTTGTACCCACCAACTTTGGAAGGTCATAACTTTCATAAAAATGAATATTTTTAAATGAAATTTTCTATGCATATGTTATTTATAATATAGATTCCAAATATACAAGAATTTTCGGTGAAAGTGTTTTGGAAGGGGGTGGGGTACAATATTCGGAAATTCCACTTAAATTCCTCTTAACTTCCAGGAAAATGAATATTTTTTCATGAAATTTTGTACAAATGTACCTTGATGTATGAACATTTCAAGCATGTAGGAATTTTGAAGGAAACAACTGCAGGTTATTTTTGAGAAGTGTTCCCCACTCGGTGGTGTTTCGGAGCAAGTCGTCCATATTTGTTTCATTTTTCTCTATTATGTGCTTATGTGCATCCTTAGATTTCTAATGAAGTAATAGGCAGTGAAGAGAAGCAGTCATAAGAAAACTTTTAACTACCCCTATTTCTTTCTCTCCCCTCTCTACCTCTTCCTCTCTCGCTCTCTCAAAAGCATACACGTGCAAGTACACAATCATTCAGTAAAATATAACTCATGTTCGTCAATGTTTTGTAAATTTACCACGATTTTCATTAGGGTGTTAGGGTTAGGGTTTTAGGGTCAGGGTTAGGGTTTAGGATTAATGTTACGGTTACGGTTTTTAGGGTCAGGGTTAGGGTTAGGGTTAGGGTTAGGGTTAGGGTTTAGGGTTAGTGTTAGGTTTAGTGTTAGGATTAGGGTTGGGTAATCGTGCGGGTGTTAATCTGAAAAATTACAGATATGTGAAAAGTACTGACACTGCCATCTATTATAACTTTTGTTGTTCTGTTTAATATATACATAGATTATGCCCCCAAAGAAGAGAGTTTGCTGGGTAAAGACAGCAACCGGTTTAAAATGACAGCAACAGACTGCAGTAATGCACTACATTCCAGAAGCTATTTTGAACATAATGCAAAATGGTGCATCAACATCTACTGCCCAATCTGATAGAATTCTGGCAAAACTGTAGCAACAGATCGCCAGCAATTGCTTCATCAGAAATTGCCGTCCTAGCTCCTGCTAAAAGGGATTACCCTGCTATGTATAATCAGGGCAGCGCAAAAAGTTGTTTTGCACAAGCATTTCTATAGCCAATTACACAGATGAAATTTACGTATGCTTAATAATTTTACGCAAAACAGCCTTCAGACTTTCCCTATTAATTTCGTCTTTTGAATTATGAACATATTTACATCATAAGGGTTTTTTCGTTGTAAGGCTTTCTTTTTTAGTTGATTTTCAGCTAGCAAGACTTATCGTAGATGGCATAATAAGTCACACCAGGACAAGGTCGGGTTATACTGCTAGTATATATATATATTGAAACGTAAAATTAAAACATAATTTGTTAAAAAGTTAAATTGTAAACGCTGGGTACTCTCTTATAAATATATATATATATATATATATATATATATATATATATACTAGCTGAATAGCCCATCATTGCCAGGTAACTGTCATGACAGAATGGCCTTTCTTTAAATTTTTTTTTATTCCATGTCAGACCATGTCTTCCTCAATGGATAGCCTCTTGATCAGGACAGGTTTCTGCATTATTTGGAGCAATTTATAATGTCTCAACAAAGTTTTTACACTGGGTGCATAGATGTAATGATTTTTCTTACTTCTTACTCTTGAACATCCAATGTGATGCTGAGCATGGGTGAAGCAGGACTGTTCAAGATTTAAACTGGTAATCAAAAATGCTTTCTCTTGCAATTTGTTGATGGTTATGGCAAAACTAAGATGCACTGGAAATTGAACTTGAATGAAATAGGACATCATCTTCTGAGCCCATGTGATGGAGGCTCTTGTGTGCTTATTATCTAATCAATGCATCCTATACTCAGATGTCTCCTGAGATTGTGTGACAGAAGCTCATGCTTGCTCCATTTCTTCTCTGTTCATGTGTCTCATCAACTCACTGCTGATACTTTGGGAGGTTCTTTCGACACTGTTGCTTTAATGAAATACCTCACGCATGCACACACACACACACACACACACACACACACACACACACACACACACACACACACACATCCACACACACTCAGCATGAGAGATATACATATACAGAGAAAGATTGTGAGAGTGTGGTAAATATATAGACAGGAGGAAGTTCACAATGAGAAAAATGTAAAAAAATGGAGAGAGGGACAAACAGTCAGAGACAGTCTCCTGACTGACATGCATCACGTCTATATCAAGAGGGTGAGAGGGAGAGGGCAGAATGCGTGAGATATATATATATGCGGAAAGGGAGAGAGAGTGAAAGACAGTGTTGTAGAGGGAGGAAAAGTGTAAGACAGAGAGAGGTAGATTGTGGTTTCTGTGGAAGCTAGAAACTGATGAATGGTTTGGGAAAGCTGTACAAGTCATATACAGGGATGCTGTCAGTAAGGTGAGAGTTATCCAGGAGTTGAGCAATGAATTTAGAGTACAAGTCAGAGTTCACTGGGGCTTGGTTCTCAATCTCCTCTTTTTCAATGTACTCGAAGCTATAACAGAGGAATTTAAGACCAGCTGCTCCTGAGAACGGCTACATCCTGATGATCTTCTTATAGAAAACCGTCATAAGATTAAATTTCGCCAACTTATAAGTGGAGGTTTTGCATTGCATTTTTTACAGATGAAACATTGGCCCTGTTGGAGTCATTTCCATTCCTAATCATTATATTTTGTAGTATGAATTCTGAATGACAGAGGAAGAAGTGAGACAACCACCAAAAATGGCTGTGCAAAAGTTTTTGGCCACCTCACATAAACCAATCAAGATACAGTGTTTTAAAACAGAAAAATGTTTATTATGAAAATTTATTACATAAATTACATACTCATTGTCTAATAGAAAGATAAGAGTTTTTTCCCTTTCAGGATGAAGATTATTTTTGGAACATTTTCCTAGTATGCACCGTTTTGGGTATTTATTAGAGATTTATAAAATCTCTAATATCTTGTAAACAAGTTTACTGATTTATGCAAAACTTGTTTCATTCCATTCATACTAACATTTCAGGGTAAACTTAATTCATAGTATTTTCCCATTATACACCAGTTTGGCTGGGTAACATTGCAAGCAAGCAAGATTCAAACTGACTTTTAATGCATTATATGTGTGTATGTGTGTGTGTGTACGTCTGTGTGTTGGTTTGTCCGCCTTCCTACTTACTAAGACTTTGGTTTTTGCTAGGTTAACTCTAAGTCCCTTCAATTCTAGATCTTGCTTCCATACCTGATACTTCTCTAGTTTTGATAATGATTCAGCTATAAGAACAAGGTCAGCATCACAGAGGAGCTCATAGGGATAGCCTGTCTTAAATTACTTTGTTATTGCCTGGAGGACTATGATGAACAAGGGGACTGAGGACCGATCCTTGGTGAACCCCTGCGTGTACCCAGAAATTTTCACTGTATTCATTGTCAATCCTCATCTTACTGGTAGCATCCCTGTAATGGTTTGTACAGCTCTCAACAACCACTCATCTATAACTAGTTTCCACATTGACCACCAGATAAGGGATCGGGGGACCCTGTCAAAGGCTTTCTCCAAGTCAACAAAAGCCAAGTACAGGGGTTTATCTTTGGTTATGCATGATATATATATATAAACAAAACAAGAAGTTTGAAAAATCTTTTGCTATTATTTATTCAGCATTACACATGTTTCATTCACTAACAGGAATCACAGAGTTTTACATGTAAGAAAGACATGTAAGGAGTTTCCTATTAGCAACTACATACTGGGTTGTAATAGTGAAATAAGCAGATGTGCTTCAAGAGGAAAAGGATGGGATTTTATCTTACCTACCTACGTAATATTTGAATATATATATATATATATATATATATATATATATATATGCACACACAAAAATATTGTGCGTGCATGTGTGTGTGTGCCTGAGCATGTGCACATACATATGTACATATATGGAGATATATGTCTATATATTAAAAGATAATTATATCTTGAATTATAAATCATCTGTATGTGCAAAAGTACACACAATATCTCAACTGATATATGTATGTATACACACACACACACACATGTATATATGCACATACACTCAACAGATATATACATATACATATATACACATATACATACATATGAATACATATATATATATATATGCATACATTTATACATAAATATATACACGTGTATATGTGTATATATACACTCACAGAAACACACCACACACACACATGTATGATGGGAAAATGTTTACATTTGCACACATACTGAGTTTGTAAATGGTTTTCACTGGCAAGCCTGAAATTTGCATGTGGCGAGAAGCCCTTTGTTGTCAAAGATCATAAAACATCACAAACAATATGTCAGGCAATCTTCATGAAACTATAGTATGTTGTTTACTGAGAGTGCCTTTCTGTCTACTGTTATTTGATATTACTTATAAAGTAGTATACAAGTGGGACAAGAGATGATTTTACTTAATTTAACACTAACAGCAATACCTGTCATTGATCGAGTAATTACTTTTACTCTTTCTCAGGAGCCACATTCAAAGTATTACTATATATATATAATTTACTCCTCCAGTATATGTGTATTTTATAAGAGAAAAACATTTAATAATTGAAGTAGAAAAAAGATCAATTTCATATCTGAACTTCTGTTTGTTTATTGTATGACAATAAGTGAATTGTATGTGTTATTTTATTTACCAATACACTAATGGCAATTATATAATACACTTCATTTAAATAAGTAATTTACTCATTCTTGAATATAATGATAGTAATAGCAAATTAAGTTATTGAAGTATTCCTGTTGCATTAAGAGTGAATGTTTCTTTATAAACAATGTTTTTTTTGTTTTTTTCGGAGTGCATAAGCAAAATAATTTGCTTTTGCTTCCACACATGATGCCTCTACATAAGTTGGCCATGTGAAAAAAATAGTTCTTCAAGTTGCAATCCAGCAATTTTTAGTGTTTGGCTGACTTTTATTAATGCGCATGGAGAAAGAAACTTGGATGGGCTTAAATTGTAATGGGACATTAGATAGTATAACTGGTATGCGAGGAATGAAAATGATCTCACCTTTATCATAACCAGTGAGAATATTTGCTTTAATGCAGTTCCTCGTAAGGTTGTGCACAATTAGCCTTGTACCATTATATGATTTTGGTTGAGACAAAATTATACGATAGCATAATAGGAGTCCCTTTCTTCAGCTGAAGACAATGGTTCTAGTGAGTTCAAAAATTCGATGGGGTAGTTAACACTATCCTGATTATCAAAAACACTGTCAATTGAGTTATAAGTGAATACTTTTCCCAGAAGTTTATTCAAAAGCATATTATTAATGCTATTTACAGCAACATTTTTTGGAGCCAGGATAGCTTGCTCACAGATCCAATCTGTATTGTTGTAATTATGAAGATGGTTCAGAAAGATTTCAACCACCAAATCATCAACAGAATCAGCTGAATTACATATTGGATTGAGTGTAGGAAACTGATCTTCAACAATAGCAACTCCCCTTTCGCCAAATTTCAAAAGCTACTCTGCAAATAGTTCAGATGATTGATCTCTTGAAAGTCTCAGTCTCAAATTTGTCGAAAGTTGAAGCGTTTTCACATGGTGCCATAATACAAAAGACTTTATTATATTAAAGCATTGAGCTCATCCACTTTTGTTCCTCTCAGAACAACCGGTAGTGTTTGTCAGAAGTCTCCTGACAATAATACTATGACATTTCCCATCATAGAATTAAAATTTTTAATGTCTCATACTGTTCTGTCTACAACTTCAAAAGCCTTTTAGTGGGCCATGGTACATTCATCCCAGACAGTTAAGTGACATCTTTGTATTAGTTCACCCATTGCAGAATTTTTAGATATATTACAAACTGGATCTTCTTTGTTAGATAAATGTAAAGATAGCCTGAATGTTGAATGGGCAGTCCAACCTCTGGGTAGTAATATTGCTGCAATCCCAGAAGTAGCAGTAGCTAAAGCTATTTTATTTTCTTGATGAACCTTAGCCAGGAGGAGTTTAATTACAAATGTTTTCCCAGTACTTCCTGAAACATCTAAGAAATAAAGTCCTCCTATGTTATAGTTAATACTTTCTATGACAGTGGAATATGTACGATATTAATCAGGTAAAAGCTTGGGAAGATTATCATTTATGTACATGGTCAGTTCCTCCATATCATAGGAAATTTCCCTCATTAATTCAGAGGACAGAGTGTTAAAATCCCCTCTATTAATTAGTGGGAGACCCAAATTTTTTATAGGTTCACCCCCCTCCCCCCATCAAAATGATTTGATATTCTATTTCAATCAAACCCGCATTAGATATAGCATCAGTGAAACCAATATCTTGCTCAGGATTACTCAACTGAACTTGGTGCTTGAAATTTTCAGCAAGATCATTTCTGAACTTATTCCACAGTTCAATAGAATTACTTACTTCACAATTTTTGAGAATAAAAGCAAAGAAATTTCTTAAACTCTTTGGTGTTTATCATATTGAGGTTTCTTCCAGTGTTGCTTCCCATTGCTGATCATTTGCAAGCAAACCTAACTTCAAACAAGCTTCTCAATATGTTCTGCAAATCTCACCATCAACTTCTTTCAAACTTTCCCATGAAGTTGATCTTCTTTTTACATGAAGAAGCATTCTGAGATGAAAGCATTCATTTTCGTTAGGATGTACAGTATAAACCCTACCAATTGTTGTACAATAACTTAATCCCAGAATGACCTTGAACATTTGTACCTATTTTGTGTCTATTCTGTTTATTATTACTCCATGTGTAATAAGAATGAACCTTGTGATATAGCAGCATTTTTGCAAAATTGTCCCCCCCCCCCGACAAAGATTGAAAAAGGTTGTTAAAGTGGTATCCTTTGGATTAAAAACTTGATTTGCAGCTGTCTCAGCAGTGAAGAAAACCCTTTGACCATTTTCTAAATGCACAGAAAGTTGTTGAATAGCTGGGTACCTTTCGTGGACTGGAAATCCAAATATGTGCTGGAAGGCCTCATTACTGCTTATATTCCCCCCTAATTGGTATTGTTTAACTTGATAGGCTATATGCCCAAGGAAAATTGAAAGATTCAGTTTTGAATCTGAACCAGAGTGAGGCTACTCCTACAGATTTGCTGTCTTTACTTTCATTTTGACAGACAAGCAAACTAACAGACAGAAATTCAATTTCATATTTATAGATAAGAGGGTTGTTTAGTTGCCTTCAATGACAGTTCCAGTCATTGTTAATATGTAGTGGTTGCATTGAATCCTCTCAACATTTGATCTTAGAGTATAGGAAACACTAAATTATTGAAAATAGCAAAAGTGAAAAAGTACCACAATCTTTAATAAAGTCACTAAGTTACCTTTGAAGAGTTTTATTTTTCAATGTAATCTTTTTTTTTTATTATGAGTACCCACTTGGCTGTAATGAACCAGAATTTCCCTTCACAAGCACATGTGGTCTGGGGATTTATGTCATAGCATGAAACATTGGATAAGTGTGTTCTATTACAAGTCTTGTGCTAACTAATGCTTGTGAAATTCTGTAGACAAAAACTGTT
The DNA here is from genome assembly GCF_046866305.1 of Octopus bimaculoides. NCBI lineage: Eukaryota > Metazoa > Mollusca > Cephalopoda > Octopoda > Octopodidae > Octopus > Octopus bimaculoides. Next base: position 28,029,075 of record NC_142941.1, on the reverse strand, counting down.
TAGAAGCTCATGTTATGTGTGTGTGATGGTTGTGTAGTTAAAAAACTTGCTTTACTCCCACGTGGTTGTGGGCACCTTAAGAAAAGTATCTCCTACTATATCCCTAAGCCATTCCAATGCCTTGAATGAGGAAGCCCATTGTGTGTGTGTGTGTGTGTGTGTGTGTGTGTATTTGTCTGCCTCACTGTTTGACAAACAGCGTTGATTTTTTTACATCCTCATAACTTAGCAATATGGCAAAAGTAATCAATAGAATAAGTACCTGATTTTAAAATAAAAACTGGGTGTGATTTGTTTGACTAAAACCCTACAAAACAGTACCAAGTATGGTCACAAACCAATAACTAGTTCTTCATAGTCTAAGTTTAAATCATGCCAAGGCTAAGTTTTCTTTTTCTGTGACAAATAAAATACAGCACCAGTGCTGGGAGGTAATCCTCTTTCCCCACAAGTTGTCATGTCTTGGATACTTGACTGGATTGTGAGTGGGAAACTTGTGAAATGCATGGGTGTTTAAAAGTTAACAGAAGGCATGCTGCATTTTAATTCCAAGTTATACACAAATGTGTGTAACAGCTGTGTTATTATCTATATATGTATATGGCTACCTTGGTGGTATGGAAGATGAGCAGGATTCACCATGTGTCTGGATGATAGTGTTCATGCTTGCATATGTGTATGTTAATATATATGTGTGTATGTTTGTGTTTGTGCATTCGTACATGTATGGAAATGTTTGTGTATATATGATTATCTATTTGTATCTTTATATGCATATGTGCCTTGATTGACAATGAGAAGCAGTCATCATTAAGGCATCTGGTTACATGGTTTGCTTTTAGGTAGGTGCCACCCAGGCCATAAAATACATTTTTCTAGTTTCCATGCATTAGATCCACCTATGGCTGATTTCAGCTCAATTTGTATTGTCAAAAATATTTTAGTGAATTTTGCCACTCTAACTCCATACCACTCCAACACCACTTCAACTTACTGACCTTTACCACCATATATAATCTCCTCCTCCTCCCTATCCATCTTCCATTTCTTCACCTTCTTCCTTTTCTTTTTCATCTTCTTATCTTAACCCTTTCTTCTTTCTTTTCTCTTTTCTCTTTTATTTCTGATTCTATTCCTTTCCTTATTCCACCACTTCCTTCTCCCCTCCCCTCCTCCTCTTCAAAGTCACTGTTAACCTTCTCCATGTAAAAATATTTCTCATTCTCTAGGTATGTGTTTTTGGGTGTTTTTTAAGTTAATTTTTCGTTGTCTGTATGTATGATTTTACATAAACATGCTCACACATACACACACATACATACACACATATATATTCACACACACATATATACATATGCATACACATACACACACACACATATATACATATGCATACACATACACACACACACAGAGTTTACATGATACTCAGCCTGGTTTCACTTGATTATTGTTTTGGTTTTGGTCAAACTTGTTTTGCTTTTTTAATGTGAAATGTATGATTACTTTACAGCCGCAATCCATGCACAACTGTTGCATCTGATAGAGATATTTTATTAGGAATTCAGACTTTGGCTACATGTCACTTAAGTCTGAGAGAAATACATCAAAGCTTACATGTCAAATGGTAAAGCATTTTACAAATTAAATTTTGCTTCAATGAACAAGAAGCAATAACTGCTGAGAATCAAACATTTGCTTGATACATTTATATAATGTTTATTTTTTAAATGATTTTGAGCTATGTGATGGTGTTTTCAAAGTCATTTGAGAAATAAACATCCTATAAATGTATTAGCCAATTTTGGTTGATTCTCAGCCATTATTGCTTCTTGTTCATTCAAGTAAAATATAATTTGTGAAATGTTTTATGATTTGACATAAACATTGATAAATTCTATCAAACTTATGCTGCTTTGGCTAGCCTAGACTCTAGGCTGATTTATGTTGTAAAGCTGAGAAAATACACCTCAGTGAAGCTATCTTGATGCTAAATACACATATCATAAAACTTTGTAAGTGCAACACAGAAAGACAAAAATATTTGACTAAATTATCCTTGTAATTAGTAAACAAATAGTCCTTATGGTCTTTGTATCAACTAATTGCATGGATAATCTAATCAAAGTTTATCAAGTCACTCTATTGCACACTTGAAGTTTTAAAACCATATCTGAAAACAACAAGCAATAAAGACAGCTTTAATAAAATCAGATACTTGAAATGTTTGAAAATAAAGAAAATAGTGGTGTATTTTTTCTTTGTGTGGTATTCAGTTTGCATGGTTTCACTTGAACATTGTTTTGGCTTTGGTCAAATGTGTATTGTTTTTTTAATGGGAAATATTTGATTGCTGTTGTAATCTGTGCATGAATGTTGCACCTGATATAGATAGCAGACTGTAACACATACATTTCAGTCAAATAAAACTTCTTCAGTCAACTATAATCTACTCAACTGGCAAGGGTGAAATCAACACACACACACATTAAATCATCATCATTTTGATATTCACTTTTCCATGCAGACATGTGTCAGATGGAATCTGTTGAACTAGACTTTCTCTGGGTGGATATCCTCCCATTTGCCAACTCTTATTTTCAAGCAGGGAAATATTTCCCTGTGGTCAGACAGGTTTTCACAAAAGGATTGCAAACAGACAAACCACTTGTATGGTGATAGTTGTTTGCAACTATCATGCAATGTCAAGACAAATAGACAGTACACATACACACATAAACACACACATACATACAGATTATATTCATACACAAGGTGTTTAGATTAAATTTGACAGTTTGCATAAACAGAAATTGAAATACAATAATCCATTCAAAATTACAAGTATTTTAAAAACTCAAAAAATATCAACTAGATTATGGCTGGGAGATAGCAGCTTACTCAAAGTAGCTGCCCTCAAGACAGCACCAGAACCTGGCCCATACATTCCTCAGTGTGTGTCTGGTACACATTTACATTTTGGATGAGAATACAGGGATTTTGGAATAAACAAATAAATATATACAAATTAATATAAAGATCAGGAGGAACAATTTAAATCTGAAATTGTGTGCTTGGAAGCAAACTTCTTAGCCATACACCTATGCCTGAGCAATGAATGAATGAATACACACACACACATGTGCATGCATGCATGCATACATACATACATACATACATACATACATACAAAAATACCCTGTTGCTGATGTTGAAATTCCATTGAAGGAGCCTTGGAGCTAGGTGAGAAACCTGCTCTTTCCCTATTGGCAAGAAATCTTGAAATAAACTGAATAATGACATACATACATATATCTTATCAACCTGTACTGGCAAGCTCTCAAAGGGAACAATAGCATACCATACTTCTTAGCTCTGGCAGAGAGAAAACTGATTGCCAAATGCAGAACTACCAACATGGTAAAAACCTACTGGCCAATTGTATGCCAGAACTTAATGTATGAAATATATACAGCTTGTTTAAACCTCTTCTTTCAAGACCATTGTGAAAGTGATAACGTCATCACAGCAGAACAAGCAGCTGTGAAGAAGGGAGTCTGGAGATGTGCTAAGCAACTGTTGATAAACAAAACTGTAATGTCAGAGGTGCAAGAGCATAGGAGGAACCTCATTTCAATGTGGCTGGACAATAAGAAAGCCTTTGACTCTTGTCCCCCACTCATGCATGCTAGAAGCCCTTTGACTTGTTAAAGTTCCAATGAGGATAGTCAAAGCCACAGCTAACCTGATTTCATTGTAGGCCACCATCTTGATGTTAAATACAAATAAGCGACTATATTATCACTGATAGAATACAGTATCACAGAGGTATATTGTAAGGAGACAGCCTCTCTGTGATATTGTTTATACTTTCTGTAAACTCCTTGTTATTCATGTTAAGGAAGTCTGAAGCATATCTCACTGGTTCACAAGGAAACAGAAATACCAAAGTTACAAACTGTTTCTTTGTGGATGACTTGAAACTATATGCAAAGAATATGCATGAGATGTAAAAGGGCTTTGACCTGGTTACAACATTGTCAAAAGATATAGTGTTGGAGATGGTTGTGAAAGGAAGAAAAATTGTAAAACAGACTAACAACATCTCCATCAATGACCTAATTGCTTCCCCTGTATCTGAAAATATCTTACAATGGCACTTGTAACAAGACACATGTCACTAAAGAATATTACAGCCAAATAAAGAATATATGGACTTCAGAACTCTCTGCATTCAATAGAACAGTGGCCCAAGATGTGTTTGCAGTGCCAGTACTCATACCAACATTTGGGTTACTTGATTTGATGCTTGATGAGATTCAAACTATTAATGTGAAAACCTGGAAGATATCAACAAGCACACATAATTTCCACATCAACAATGACATAGACCACCTCTACCTAAAATGAAAACAAGGGGGCAAAGGCTTAACATCAATCCAGACTGTCTTTGAATGTTGTATCATATCCCTTTAGCAACATCTTTTAACCACCAAGTGTCAAAGTGCATCCCTTGACCAAGTTTGCATACATGAGGCTGATAACATCATGAGACTTGGAAAGCAGGTCCTTGAACAGCATTTCTTGTCTGATAATCTTAAGTACATGCTCAAAGAAGTCACACAACTCTACAGCAATATATCATCAGGTGAAAGGGTGAGCGTATATGAGCAGAAGACTATGCATGGATATGTTAGTAGAAAGCTCTGGGATGATAGTTACATTGATCATCAAAGCAGTCTATCTGGACCAACAACCAGATTACTACCTCCAACTTTGAAGGGTATGCATTTGCAATCCAGGAACAGGAAATATCAACCAAATACCTGATGCACCAACAGGAAAAGCAGCAAAATGTGATAACCGATGTAAACTTTGCAGAATTAACACCAAAGATCACTACATCACACTACATCATAAGTAGTTATCCAGAAACATGGTATTATCTATCGATGAGATGTGATGTTGTAGCTTGGACACTATATAATGAGATTCATTGGAAGGATAACCCTGAGGCCAAAGAAATAAGAGCCTACAGTATGGTAGAAACCATAGTCACTCATAATAAAAAAGAGGAGTACAGGTGGAATGTCTCAGTGAAAACCTCAATGAAGTGCAAACATAACAGACCTGACATAGTAATATGGGATACAGAAGAGAATCTCTGTACAGTTTGGAAATCAGCTGCCCAGTGGATGTTAACACAAAGCTAAAGGTCAACAAAAAAGAAAATATTATGCTGAACTCCTGATGAATCTACAGCTACTCTATCCAGATTACAAGTTCAGGTTTATACCTATAATTATTGGGGCACTGGGATATGTAACACTCTACCTAAATACCAATCTTGAAAAATTAGGCTTCTCAAAATCAGAAAAAGAAAGCTAATTCAAAGACTACAGATCTAAGCCATCACTGGAACAGTAAAAATCTGTGAGACTTTCCAGAAGTTTATCATTTAAGTATATATGAACATGTCTAGATATGCAACTATATGCATGAGAATACATACATAAAACAAAACATACAAATCTGCACATACACATACATACATACAAACATACATACATACATACATGCATACATACATGTATACATACATGCATACATACAAACATACCCTGTTGATGTTGAAATTCCAATGAAGGAGCCTTGGATCTAGGTTAGAAACAGGCTCTTTCTCTAACGGAAAAAAAATCTTAAAATAAAGCTGAATAATAACACACTCACACATGTGCATGGGTGTATGTATATATATAAATGTATGACATTAAACTGCATCTGTTGGTGAGGCTCCAGTTTGGGAGTTCTGGAGTTGTGAGGAACATGGCATCAACCCTTAATTATCATTACTCCCAGACCTGTTCTAACCTCGAACAGTAGTACCTGTTAGGGTCCCATCAATGGGCTAAATAGATTTCCCAAGGGTAGAGAAGGCTCCCATTATTTTTAACAAAGCTATAGGGAAGGCAACTCTTCTAGGAAAAAAATACTTTGACATAAAACTTGCAGTCAAAATCGTAGTGGTCATTTTGTAATGCATGTTCCTGGAACCTACTATGATGACTAACAGAGTGGTAAAAGTGTTGTACAAGCTTTTGTTACTTAAATTCAATCATGTATAGATGTTTCACTATCATTTCACTTTTTGATCCATATCGTATTTTATAATTTTATAAAGTCCTATGCTGATGGATATCCACATACATGGAAGGATGAAACTAAATCAGAATGATTAGGATGAAGCAATCATCAAATATAAAGAAAAAAAGTTCCAAGTGATATAAATGTGATGCTACTGTATGTGTATTATTAGTATGTAGAATGCTCACCTGATGTACTTGCCTTCAGCAATATTGTGAGGCTATTCAAAATCAGCATCTCTACTATATTATATACATGAGGTCCCACTGTATGAAAACTACTGCATAGATATACCATTTTGTCATTATTGAGTGTCGATACATCATTTTTTAAATATTTCTTTTCTTTCAAAATCTTTGAGTTGCAGTAATAGTTTAAAATGTCAAACTAAAGTCATGTAAGACAGTTGTTTTTTTCTAGAAATGTTAATTAGAATAATAAATTAACTTCATAAGGGATAGGGTTAGTAAGAGTAAGTGCTAAAGAATGAGAAGAAATAAAGAAGATAAGCATCTTAATATGTAGTAATAGGAAAAGTCTTATTTTAGACAGAAGATAATATCCAAAATGATCACTAATACACAGTTTTACTCAATAAACAAAGAAGCTGGAAGAATTTTTTTTATCAAGTCAACATGTCAAATCAATATACTTATCAATTACAAACTAGATTTTGAGTAGAAAGTATGGAAAATTTTTAGTTGTAATCTTTCTACATAATATCAAAGTGTGCTAAAAGTGAATGAAACAATAATAAATCTGCTGAAGAGTTTGTACCACAATTACCAAAAATAATTGAAGATGGTTTCTATTCTTAAAAACAAATGTTTAATGCCAATGTAATTTGTTTGTTCTAGAAAAAAAAATGGCAATGAGGATTTATATATCAAAATCTGAAAAAACAATAGATTCAAAGCCTCTAAAGATTGAATCACATTATTATTATGAGTTATGCTAACTCTTTCATTAATTAACAGGACTCTTAATACATATGCAAATAGAAGATAAAATATAAAAATCAAAACAGTTTATTAGTATAGTTGCAGTATTAAAAAACTATTTTAATCAAAATTTTGCTCCTGAAGCTGAAATGTATAGAAAATTTTAACTTCAAAATTATATTACTAATTGATAATGCTCCGTCACATCTCAGTCAGTTAGCACACTCTAGCATTAATGTTCTTCTTTTATCATCTATTATGATACTACTAGCCTAAACTCTAGATCAAGGTATAATTTTTAATTTTAAGACAAATTTAAACATTCATATAAAAAAAAAAAGATACTGGATCTTGTGGAAGAAGAAACCTTACTGTTCCAAAAGTACAAAACAAATTCAGTGTTATGCATTGATTGATAATAATTGCAATAGCAATTCGTGGAATTCATAAAAACCACCTTAAATGCATGTACAAATGCCATTTTACGTTGACTACTAATGATTCTGATACAAGAAATAATCTACACTCAGACATGATTAATAGTTTGTTCGTAAAGGAGTGAAGAATTAGATGGTTTTATCAAATAAAATGAGGAATTGTTTGCAATTGTTCACATTGTCAGCATAATTCAAAATAGCAAAAGCGAACCTAATGTTGATGAACTAGACTCACTGATTACTGCAAAATTCTAGAAGATGGCCTACAATGTGGAAAATCATTAGAATTATCTTAATAGGAAACACTGTTTGTAATTTTAAAGAGAAATAAGGTTCTGATTTTCAACCAATGATACAAAACAGAATTGATATCTTTAACTGAAAATATTGTCAATAAAATAAGAACTACAAACAAAAGCCAAGTATAAGAAACAGTAGAATGATAAACATATTTTTTATTTTCCTTCAAATAAACGTTTCTTGAATGCTTGTGATTGTTTTATTAATCACTTTTAAATAATCCCAAGTCACATGTTAAAGGCAATTAACACATTAAATTAATAATAATGTACATATGTACATATGTATATAATTATACCTAGTTTTTGGTAGATTTTTGAAGGTATTGGCACTTCAAGCATGCTGGAGACAGGTCATTTTCACCCTATCTCCCTTGATATAAATATATATATCTATCTATCTATTTATATATATATGTATATATATGCTTAAAATATCTGGTGGTGTAGGATATAGTTTAGTCACCCATACATTTAACCAGGTGATACATGAAGGAGTTATACCCAATGACTAGTGTAGCAGCACCATAGTCAACTGCTACAAAAGTAAGGGTGATGCCTTAGATAGAAATAATTACAGAAGTATCAAATTGTTGGATCAGGTGATGAAAGTCATGGAGAGGGTCATAGGCCAACTAATTAGGGATAGAGTTAGTTTAGATGAGATGCAGTTTGGGTTTTTGCCAGGGAAAGCACCACTGATGCTACATGTCTGGTAAGACAGCTGCAGGAGAAATTCCTAGCCAAATATAAACCTCCGTACTTAGCTTTTATTGACATGGAGAAAACCTTTCACAGGGTCTCCTGATCCCTTATCTGGTGGTCAATGCAGGAACTTGGGATAAATGAGTGATTAGTGTGAGCTGTACAAGCCATGGAGAGTGATGCAGTCAGTATGGTGAGGGCTGGCAACGAGTCTAGTGAAGAATTCTGGGTAGTAGTAGGGGTTCACCAAGGATTAGTCCTCAGCCCCTCTTGTTCATCATAGTCCTCTAGGCATTAACAGAGGAATTCAAGACAGGCTGCCCCTGGGAGCTCCTCTATACTGATGATCTTGCTCTAATAGCTGCGTCATTACTAGAATTAGGGAAGAAGTTTCGAATGTGGAAGCAATGTCTAGAATCGAAGGGCCTTTGAGTTAACCTAGCAAAAAACCAAAGTCGTAGTAAGTAGGAAAGCGGACAAATCACAAATCCCTTCAGGTAAGTGGCCCTTCTCAATTTGTAGAAAAGGCATAAGTAGAAACTCCATAAGATGTACCCAGTATAAGCTATGGACACATAAGAGGTGCAACAATATCAAAGCAAAGTTAACTGGGAAGATAGGTTTTGTGTGTGGAAGATGCACAGGTGCAATAAACACTGAAGATTACAGAAAACAGATTCCATCACATGCCAGGGGAAAAAATTAGAAGTAGTTGATAGCTTCTATTACCTAGGTGACCAAGTCAATAGCTGGGGCAGATGCTCTTGGAGTGGGTGAAGTTCAGAGAGCTCCTACATCTGCTGGTAACAAAGGGCCTCTCTCTCAGAGTGAAAGGTAGACTGTATAATACCTGTATGCAAATATCCATGCTACATAGCAGTGAAACATGGGCTGTGACTGCTGAGGACATGCGTAGGCTTGAAAGAAATGACGCTAGTATGGTTCGTTGGATGTGTAAGCACCCTGATAGAAAAGTTGAATATGTGAAGCATCAGATTTGGTGTGCAAGAGAGATGACTGTGCTTGTATGATCATGTGATGCTTATGGATGAGGACAGCTGTGTGAAGAAGTGTCACACCTTAACAGTGGAGGGAAAATGTAGAAGACATGCAATGATGTGGTTAAGCATGATCTTTGAATGTTGAGCCTCACAGAGGCAATGACAAGTGACTGAGACCTTTGGAAATATGCCATGCTTGAAAAGACCTGGCAAGCCAAGTGAGATCATAGTTGTGGCTGATGCTAGTGTTGCATAACTAGCCCATTTAAAAGCACCCTTAAATCATTGGGCAATATGCCAAGTGAAATCATAGTTGTGAACAATGCCAGTGCAGCTTGACTGGTATCCTTGCTGGTGACACATAAAAAGCACCCATTGAGCACAGCCGATGTCAGTACTACATGACTAGCACCTGTGCCAGTGACTGTAAAAAGCACCATTCTAGTGTGACTGATGCCAGTGCCACCTGATTGGCTCCCATGCTGGTGGCACATAAAAGCACCCATTACACTTTTGGATTGGTTGGCATTAGGAAGGGCATCCAGTTGTAGAAACCTTTCCAAATCAGATTGGAGCCTACTGCAGCCTCCCGGCTTGCCAGTTCTCAACTGAACCATCCAACCTATGCCAGCATGAAAGCAGACATTAAATGACAATGGCGATGATGCTGATATATATATATAGGTGTGTGTGTGTGTGTGTGTGTGTGTGTGTGTGTGTGTGTGTGTGTATACATATATAAAGAGAGGGAACGAGAGAGAGAGAGAGAAAGAGAGAGATTGTGTGTTCAGATGTTGATTTTTGTCAGATGAACAAGAAAGAGAAAACTCAATACATGTTGCAAGTGTATCCTGTTTGTGAAATTATAGAGGAAGACTGTATGAAGTCTCCCAGTATATTGCAATAAACTGTCAATCAAAGTCAATCAAAGTACTACACTCTCAACAAATAACTACCTTCCCTTTCCATATCCTACTATTTGTCCACATTAACTCTCCAATGGACCATTCAACTGTATTTCCAATTCCTTCAAATTTGATCCTGTTACTTCCAGCCCTTTCCCTAATTTACCTTTCCTCTCTTTCAAGCATATGTGCAGCCTTCTGATCCTCAGCTCCTCTCTCACCCCACAATTCTTATAAGGAAATCTCTCTCCTACACCCACCCACTCTGTCGCAGTTGTCCATTTCTCACTAAGTTCCAACATCCACTCCTTTCACACCAGTGACTATTTCAGCTGTATTTCAGAATATCTCAGTCTCAGGTGCTTTGTATGTAGATCTACATATATTGGATAAACTGGCCAAAGACTTGTTAACTTTTTTATGCAATACCATAATGATATCGAGCTCAATGATAAATAGCCTGCACATTGAATACCCAATTTCTTGTTTCTGAAATGAAGAGAGGTTGTTACACCATATGGTCTTAGTTCTCTATTAGTTTCTTTAATCTCTTTTACCATGCACATTTACTTGGGACAATATTTATAATCAAACTATCATAATTCCACAAACATATGCATATGCAACCACTACCTGTTCACACTTAAACAATAGTCTTTCTAACTTTCTTGCTTTCATTATATGTATTATCTCCATCATAAAAGTCATCAACCTTTTACCTCCCTTACCACTTCACCACAAGCTATAGTTGATACATACATAGATACATGGTGGTTGTCTACTCCTTAAACAGAGTTTGACCACCTCCTGCACCTACACCTTAGCCCTTTCATGGCGTCTGATGTGGCTTTTTAAACCAGACAGTGTTTTGAAAAAACACCCACACAGATTGCACCTCTGATTTGCACTACCAATACCTGCAAGTAAGTTCTGCTCATTGTGGATCCTAACATGTCTTTTAAGACCCCCATTGGATTTGCAAACCCTCTGGCACACATCACATTCAAACGTGTGCACAGACATATAATCAGAATAGCTGGATGAGGTTTGTTTTCCATGGGTTCGCAGGTGAGATTTGAGGCCAGCCAAGGACAGACATGGTCTGTCACAGACTGTGCACACAAAAAGGTCCTTGTCATTCACCTTCTCAGTCTTTACATTTTTCCTTAAATGTCTCTTGAGCCCTGCTTGCATCATCCTGGCCTCTTCAAATGCTTTCACTCCACTCCACACCCTTGTTCGCCATCCAACTCGATCTGAAGCGAGGACTTCTATATCTTTTGGAGCCATTCCAATTGACTTCATAGCAGTCCTTATGCCATCCTTAAACCTTTTTTTAGGTTTATGCCGATAACGTTTCCCCTCTGCAAGCTCACCATAAAACAGCTGTTTCGGCATGCGTTCATCTGCCATTCGAACAATATGGCCACACCATTTCAATTGGTTCCTCAAAATCATGGCTTTAATTGAAGGGATGCCTGCAGATGCAAGGATATCTGTGTTTGGAGTAAAAGAATTCCATTTAATTCTTAAAATATGACGAAGGCATTTTTGGTGGAATTTTTCTAACATTTTAAAATGCCTTTCATAACAGGTCCAAGTTTCACAGGAATACAATAGGGATGTTAAGACAAATGATTTGTAAAGAGCCAGCTTTGTATTGTTATTTATATGTCGCTGGCGCCAGACGCGTGACTCCAAGCCACAAAATGCTTTTGCTGCCCTTTGAATTCGCAGGTGTATTTCCGTATCAAGATTTCCATCATCTTGAACAGAGCTTCCCAGGTAGACAAATGAATTGACAACCTCAAGTAACTTTCCCTTAACAAAAATTTTTTTTAGGGAGGTTACAAACAGCACCATACGCAGGTTGATACATTACAACTGTTTTTTTCAGATTGATGGTCAGGCCAAAATCATCACAAGCTGCATCAAATGCAGATACAAGGGATTGCAGACCCGATTCAGAATGACTAACCAGATCGCAATCGTCAGCATACAAAAGTTCCCTAATAAGTGAAGTAAAAACCTTCGTTTTAAACTTCAGTCGGGTCAAATTAAAAACATTCCCCATTGTTTGATATTTTATGTAGATACCCTCCTCAGAGTTTTGAAAAGAATGTGACACCACAACGGCAAAGTATATTGCAAAGAGGGTGGGTGCATCAAGGTCTCCCTGCTTTACTCCATTTTCCACAGCAAAAGATTCAGAAAGCCTACCACCAAAATTAACCCTAGCTCTCATATCCTGATGCAAAGCCTTGACCATGTTTATAAACTTTTCTGGGCAACCAATTTTCCCCAGAATTAGCCACAGAGCACTTCGACTAACAGTATCGAATGCTTTGCTCAAATCAACAAAGCAATGGTACAGAGCAAGATTCTGTTCAATGCACTTCTCCTGTAATTGTCTGACAGTAAAGATACAATCAGCTGTGCCCCTGGAGGAACGAAAACCACACTGAGACTCAGACACCATACTTGGAACTATAAAGGTATTTAAACGTTCTAACAAAATGCGGGCGAGCACCTTTCCAACCACAGACAAAAGGGAAATCCCACGAAAATTACCACACAGATCCTTTGGCCCCGATTTATATAAGGAGACAAGAATGGCATCAATCCAGTCTTGAGGCACTTTCTCACTTCTCCAACAGTGACAAATTAAAATATTTAAGAGTTCCATCATTTTGTCACCCCCATATTTCAAGACTTCTGCACAGATTCCATCAGATCCTGGAGACTTGTTGTTATTCAGCTTATTCATAGCTAAATAAATGTCAGGTCGCTCTTCAGTGCTACTGGTAACATGTAATCCAGTACAACCTGTTGCATGGTCGGGTCGTCGGCGACTAAACTGGCAACCCCACCAGGCTTGCTTGGTGAGGAGGGTGTTGTTGGACACCCTGCAGGACGAAAAATAAGACCTGTCAAAGGGCAGATGAACTCCTGAGCAGTCAACGACCATCCAACAAAATGTCTGTAAATATGTATATATATATATATGTATGGGTGTGTATATGTGTGTGAATGTCTGTAAATATGTATATATGAATAATTTTAATTTTATATATATACTATTTTTTATCTTTTATATTTTATTTATATATATATATATTTTTATTATTTATTTATTTATTTATTTAATTAATTTATTTATTTTTTAAAAATTTATTTATTTATTTTTTTAATTTTATTTATTTATTTATTTTTTTTGATGAGCTGCTCCACATCGGTCACCGGAGTGATATTTGATCACTTTACAGAGTGTCTGAGTGTCGGTTAGGTGTCTGGAATGGGACGGCTTACCTCATGGGCAGGTAGAAGCTCTTTAACCTTGGTTGGTAATCTACCTAGGAGAAGGAAATCTCCGAAATAAAACCTGAGGCCTTGGAAATTCCTGGTTTTTGTCAATTCTCTTGTCACATAGATACATACATACATACATACATACATACATAACTAACATTCTAGATCATTTCTTCACCCCAACTTATTCTCTTTCTTTCCTCCTTGTTCTTCTTTCTCCTCTCTCACAGTAGCTTTGCTTCTCTCCCTTCTCTTCCATTATTTTCCATTCCTTTCTCTTTCTTTCTTTATTATAAGTATATTTTCATTTATTTATTTTAATTTGAACTTTAATTTTTAATTCTAATTTTAATTTTAATTTTAAGCTTACTTATATTCTATTTTTATTACCCTAAAAACCTATGTAATTTGTGCACCTGTGTAATTTATGTATGTGATTTTCAGGATAAAATATGTTAAAAAAAGCTTCTACTCATGTAAAATTTGCACCTAAAAAGTTTTCAGAATTGCCAATATAGCCAGGGGAAAAAGGTTTTCAATTTAGTTGTATTTAGCATAGTTTCACTCACTTATGATCAGATTTTATTAAATTTTCATTAAATAAAAATAATTTCTGTTTAACAGGTATCACATTGAAAGCTACTAAATTACAAAGTGTTTGTGTTGTTTATCATAAAATTTATTTTACATTCCTTGCCCACAAGAGATTATGTCCGATCTTTAGCATACTGCTGTATGTCTTCTCAAATCACAATCACAGGAAAAGTTGTTGATGAGAATTATCAACAAAAACAAAGCTGATAAATACGCAGCTGTTGCAAATTAAGTTTAATTACATCAGCTTGGATGACACTTTACTCAACTGACAGAGGAAGGTGACCGATCAAACTGATTATGTAAACAGAATTCTTTTCCGCCTATTCTAGTCAGAATCTTTGATATCAAAATTTTAATCCCTTTCATAGAATGTCAAGCAGTCATTACCATTATTGTCAGTATGAGCAGAACTTTTGAATCATTTACTGCGAAGGAGAAATTAAATAGGTGCTCCATTGTGATAGATAGAAACTCCAATTAATGTAAAATATGGCCTAGACCGTGTTTACCAGCATGAACGTCAGACTTCAAAGACTAGTTAAGTGTTTAATGGTTTTTAGTAAATTTATATAGAAAAAGTAAGCATTATACCATCCAGCATAAATAAAAGTCAACTTCATTATGCATATTTAAGCCACTGTTTTTTCTGTAAAAACCTATTCTGACATTAAATGAGTCAACTTCCAGTACGAATTTTTACGTTTTGTAGATGTTTTTTTCAACAACAGAATTTTAAAAAAGTTCTGGAAACAATCTACTCAAGTAATTTATGCACCCCACAAAGTTTATTTTTATTTTTGTGTAAAAAAGTGCATAAACTACATGGGTTTTTACGGTACTTGCAATTTCTTATTCTTGACATTGTCTATGCTATTCTGTTTATCTTTTCGCTCATATCTACAGCACAGAAAGTTTTCTGATTCAACTGTCATCTTTTATCTTTTACTTGTTGCAGTCATGAGACTGCAGCCATGCTAGGGCACTGCCTTGAGGAATTTTTAGTGGAGTGAACTGATCCCAGTACTTTTTTTAAGCTTGGTACAAATTCCATTGATCTCTTTTAATGAACCACTAATTAATGGGGCATAAACCCACCAGCACGGGTTGTCAAGTGGTGGTAGGGAACAAACACAGACACAAAGATAAATATATATGCATATATATATGTGTGTGTGTATATGACAGGCTACCTTCAGTTTCTGTCTATCAAATCCCCTCACAAGGTTTTGGTTAGCCCAAGGCTATAACAAAAGACACTTACCTGAGGTGCTACACAGTGGGAATGAACCCAGAAACCATATGGTTGGGAAGTGAATTTACCACACAGCCAAGCCTGAGCATATAAATCTATAAAATATATGTTTTATATATAATACTAGCATAGTTTTTTACTTGTTTCAGTTATTTGACTGCAGCCATGTTGGAGCACTGCCTTTGGTCGAACGAATCGACCCCAGGATTTATTCTTCGTAGGCCAAGTACTTATTCTATCGGCATCTTTTGCTGAACTGCTAAGTTATGGGGATGTAAACACAGCAACATTGGTTGTCAAACGATGGAGGGGGTACAAACACAAACACACATACACATATATACGACAGTCTTCTTTCAGTTTCCGTGTATGAACCCACTCACAAGGCTTTGGTCGATCTGAAGCTACAGTGTGTGTGTATATATATATATATATATATATATATATATATATATATATATATATATATATATATATATATACATACACACACACACACACACATACATCGCCATGCTTGATCACTAAATCTACAAGTTTTTTATTCTCTCTGTTTATTTTCTCTTATTCCTTTCTGTTGAAGAGCACAGGTTCAAAATGTAAAAAGACTTACTTTCCCGAAAGTCAAACTATTACACCTGCTTGTTGTTCATTCACCTGTCTCTATCTTTTGTTTTTCTGTAAATTACATATATATATATATATATATATATATATACACACATATACATATATACATATACATATATATACAAAGATATACATACATACATATATATAGAAAGATATACATATATATATAAATACATAGGTTTTTCGCTCAATAAACACTCACAACATCCTGTCTGGGAATCAAAACCATGATCCCATGACTGCTAGTCCGCTGCCCTAACCACTGGGTCACTGCACCTCCACCTACATGTATATATATATATATATATATATATATATATATATATATATATACATAGTGATACTATTAAAAGTGAAAGAATAAAAGTGAGGCTATTAAAAGTGAAACAATATAAAAGTGAAACTATTTATAACTCTTACTGTCAAATGTTTCACTTTTATTTTTCGAGTTTTGAGATGTAATACAGAACCAGTGCCAATGTTGCATTGTTTTAATCCCCCAAAATTACATGTTGACACTTATGGGGCCTCATAATATTACCATGTAAAATTTGATTTGATTTGGTTGAGCTGTTTGAGAATGCATTGAGATCAGAGAGACAAAGGAGTTTATATATATATGTGGTTGTGTGTTTTATATATATATATATATATATATATATATATATATATATATATATATGTATATGTATATATATATATATATATATATATATATATATATATATATATATATATATATATATATATATATGTATATATATATATATATATATATATATATATATATATATATATCATTATCATTTAGCATCATCATTTAGCATCTGCTGTTCATGCTGGCATGGGTTGGATAGTTTGACCAAGACTGGTAAGCTGAGGGGCTGCATCAGACCTACTCTCAGAGTGTAACGGGAGCTTTTACGTGCCACCAGCACAGGTGTCAGTTTGCATGACACCAATATCTGCTACGACTATAATTTCATTTGGCTTGATGTGTCTTCTTCTCAAGCATAGCGTATTGCCAAAGGTCTTGGTCATTTGTCATTGCTTCCATGAGGCCCAGTGCTTGGAATTTGCCTTTTACATGCCACCAGCATGGGTGCTAGTTATGTGACACCAACATTGGCCACATTGCATCCATGAGGCTCAACACTCAAAAGGTGCTTTTTATGAGCCACCAGCACAGGTGCCAGTTACATGACACCAACAACGACTGAAGCTATGATTTCAATTGGCATGATGGGTCATCTCAAGCATGGTATATCACTAGTCATTGCCTCTGTGAGGCACAACGTTTGAAGATCATGCTTCACCACCTCATCCCACATCTTCCACAGCTTCCTTCCACTGGTAGAGATTGGCACTTCTTTACACAACTGTCCGCATCCATACACATCACATAACCATACCAATGCAGTTGTCTCTCTTGTACCCTACATCTGATGCCTCTTATGCCCAGCTTTTCTCTAAAGACGCTTACAATCTGTCATACATGCACACTAACATTACATATCCAGCAAAGCATACTAGCTTCGTTTCTTTCAAGGCTACACATGTCCTCGGCAGTCATAGCCCATGTTTCACTGCTGTGTAACATGGCTGTTCATACACAGGCATCATGTAATCTGCCTTTCACTCTGAGGGAAAGGCCCTTGCCCAACCTATTCTTATTTTAACACCTATGCTCTTGGAGCATCCACCCCTGCTACTGACTTGGTCACCTAGATAACGGACGCTATCAACTACTTCTAGCTTTCCCCTTGGCATTTGATGGAGACTATTTTCTACACAGTTTTATTGTTAATTGTGCTTGTGCACCCACCACACACAATAGCTATTTTCCCTGTTAACTTTCCTTTGATATTGCTGCACCTATTATGAAGCCATAGCTTACACTGAGCACATGTTATGGAATTTATGCCTATGCCCTTACCAGAGGGGATTTGTGTTTTGTCTGCTAAGATTTTGGTTTTTGCTAGGTTGACTCTATTCTAGACCTTGCTTCCACACCTGAAACTTCTCTAGTTTTGGAAGTGATTCAGCTATAAGAACAAGGTCGTCAGCATAGAGAAACTCCCATGAGCAGCTTGTCTTGAATTCCTCTGTTATTGCTTGGAGGACTGTGATGAACAAGAGAGGGCTGAGGACTGATCTTTGGTGAACCCCCACTTGGTGAATCCTGAATTCTTTACTCATTTCCAACCCTCATCATACTGACAGCATCACTGTACATTGCTTGTACAGCTTTCACCAATCACTCATCTATCCCTGGTTTCCACAGATAAAGGATCTGGGGACCCTGTCAAAGGCTTTCTCCATGTCAACAAAAGCCAAGTACAGAGGTTTATATTTGGCTAAGAGTTTCTCCTGAAGCTGCCTTACTAAAAATATAGCATCAGTGGTACTACTTCTTCATAGCACAAAACCAAACTGCATCTCATCTAAACTAACTCCTTCTCTAATTAGTTGGGCTATGACCCTCTCTGTAACTTTCATCACCTGATCCAACAATTTGACACCTCTGTAATTATTTCTATCTAAGGCATCACCTTTACCTTTGAAGCAGTTGACTATGGTGTTGCTACACAAGTCATTGGGTATGACTTCTTCATGTACCACCTGGTTAACTCTACGGGTGACTTACCCATAATCTACACCACTAGATATTTTAAGCATCTCAGCAGTGATTCCTGATGGGCCAGGGGCTTTCTCTGTCTTCATATCCTTAATTGCTTATCTACCAAGGTACTATCAAATGAAATAGCTGGTCCCTCAGTTGGGTCAACATTTGGCAGGCTCTCCTTCTCTCATTCCTTCTTTCTTTTAGTAGCCTTTAATAATGGCATTTCCAAGCCTTTTCTTTGCAGAATCATCAAATGCAACTGAATCATCATCCATGCAGGCACATTTCTCTCCTATGACGTCACAATTTTTTCTCACATACTGTCTAGCAATCAAAAACACTTCAAGTCTCTGGTCCTCACATCACAGAACATTGGCAAACTTCTTTTTTACTACTCCCCTGGCTAAATATACCTGCCTCTTAGCTTCCCTTCTGGCTATCTGATACAATTCCCTGCTACTCCCACACTTCCAGGTCTGTTTCTCTACCCTAAAGGCCTGCCTTGTCTATAGCATCATTCCACCACCACGTCACCCTCAGTCTAGATGGGACTTTGCACCAGCTGCAGATTTGGTTTGTGACACTCAGCAAGATGTCCTGAAGGAATTCCCAGTTGCCCTCAATGTTACAAGTCTGTAGTTCTTCCTTCTTCTTGTCAAATTTCTCAATTAGGGTGTCCCTAAATCTCTGATCGGTCTTCTTCATGGCGCTCTTCTGGCCTAAAGTCTTAAGTCACTAATAACTCGTCTATGCTGGGGGTGCATTCTTCACCAGGGAAGGTCTTTGCATTTATGAGCAACCATGTATCTTACTGTCTGGTGAGAATGTAAACAATCTGGCTAGTGTGGTTACCTGATTGATAGGTTATCTGGTATCTGTTTGGGTTCCTGAAGTAGGTGTTGCAAATCGATAGGTTATTTGCATTACAAAATTCCAGTAGCCTTGTTCTCTCTTTGTTTAGAGAACCAATTCCATGGCCCCCATGGAGGATATCTGGCTGCTGCCCAGTGTGTCCATTGAAATCACCAGCCACAAAGATGAGATCATTGTCATTTGACTTTGAGGTAGCTGGCATAGGGATGTCATAAAAGCCATCCTTTTGTTCATTCGGTAGACCTGCTTGGGTGGGGGCACAGGCAGAGATAATTGTTGCTGTATTATTCTGCAAAACTAGCCTGAGCTTAGGTACTCTATCACACACTCTGGCTACCTCTAAGACTTTATCAAGCCATTTCTATGCAAGAAATATGCCCATACCATCTACCCCATCACTGATACCTTCCCAGAAGAGTTTATACCTATGTGTCTTGCCTGTGAGGAACCTAGCTGAAGCTTCCCTCCACCTTACCTTTTGAATGCAACACACATCAGCACACCTCCGTTCAAGCATCTCAGCAATCTCACAAGACCTACCTTTCAATGCGCTTACATTGACAGTGCCAACTCTGAAAACTTGGAAAGGGATATGTGATGGGGTAATGTTATTCGGCATTTGAAAAACAGTTTTCAATGAGCGTTTGATAACAGACATATCATAAGGATTGATCTCACTTTAATTCATCATCATTCAATCATGTTAAAAGTTGTTACTCCTATTGGAAATGAAATAGTACAAGTGTTGTTAATAGGCATTATTACTGCAGACATAAATGAGTGAAAGTTTAAATTAAGAGAGTGGGTCCTCTGGTACAGAGGAGAGGTTTACCATACTGTTGAGGCAGAGGTGGAGCCTTGAATGGAACTGCCAGTATAAGGGAAGAAGAGGAATTTCTGATATAAGAGGTGAGTCGTGTTGGTGGGGACTGAACTTTGAATGGAATGGGATTTCTCAGAGGTTTTGGATATATGGAAGGGGATTTCAGGTATAAGAGAGATTTCCAGTATGAGAATTTTCCAGTATAATATATATATATATATCTTTTATGTTTTATCTTTTACTTGTGTCAGCCATCAGACTGAGGCCATACTGGGACACTGTGTTATATAGTAAAAACCAGAGCTACCCAGGATTTCCTAGCTAAAACATTAATTTATTTTCCCAATGTTCAAGCTGAAAACAAGACTGTTTTTCAGTTGCTTTTAAAGCAGATGATGCTTGAACAGGAAACACTCATAAGTAAGAAGACAAAAAGAAAGTGCAAGAATATTCTACCTGCATATGTCCACTTGTCCTGACATTAAGGAAGAAAAGGTGGGAGGTGAATGATAATACTTTCCAAGGTCTCTTCTTATGACTAGATGATAAACAAGGTGGTGGATTGTAAAAGATTTTATCAGTAAAGCAGCTATCCTGTACAGCCTTATTATAAATGTAAATATAAACTACATGTGTGTCATACATACATACATATCTATCTATACACACACACATGCACACACCTATATATGTATCCATTATGATCATTATATTTGTGTGTGATGTGAGTGTGTGTGTGAGTGTATATATATATATATATATATATATATATATATATATATATATATATATATTCACAAATACAGACAGATAGATATTCACTGATTTATGCAATCAATCAACCTCTGAATTAATTAGTGATGTATGGTGTTGTACATAATAAATTTTATTGATCAAGTGTTTTGCACAACTGAAAAGAAGAGAAAATTGGAAGATAAATTCCATGAATTTGAAAGGCCTATCAATAATTGAGTATAAGGATGGAAATGCATGGATAATTCCTTCATCTGCCATTAGAGGTTTTAACTGTCAGCTTAAAGGAATTGGTAAAATGACAAGATTCCTTGTTGAAATTATTAAAGACTATCTCAAACAACAGTTATTCTCTTGTGTCCCGTGTCAACTGTCTTCGGCAGGAATGTAACAGAAAGGAGAAAAGAAAAAGAAGAGTCTCTCTATGATACATGAAATTTTAATGAGTTTATTCAGCTGAAAGAAGAATGTTGGAACCAAGAAATATACAGGAATACACAGTATTAACAACAATTGTGTAATATATAATATATAATATTGAGAGCGTCATTACATGGAGTTGCTATTTCCTCTACTTTTCTTTTTTTGTTGGAAGATAAATATGTTCCTTAGTTATGTTTTTAATTATACTTTTAGGATGGTTGGATTGCCTATATATATATACCGGAATTTTTTGTTATCTTTCTTATAAGGTTTATAAATATTGTATTCTAAGTCGATGGAAACACCAAGAAAGTTGACTGATTTTAGATGTGTTTTTATAGTAATGGAGAAGCTTTAGTTTTTAAAGAAGTGATGTAGTTTTTGCCTAAATTTGTCATTTTTTAAGGGTTGTAGATTCTTAAGAGAGGTAGATTATTATCTCAGCAGATGAAAGGAAAGTGGTTGTGCAAGTTTGCTAAAATGTAAAGGCTGACAATGTCACTTACTTCTGCAGAGTCCTTTGATCCCATGTTTACATCAAATAGTTCATTTGTATTTTTCTAAATCCAGAAAGCGTTGTTGTGGAAAAGAAGGGATTTCCTTGCTTCAGTATCACTTATTGTGATTGTTGCTTTTGCAAAGTTCAAAGCAACCATAAGTATTGATTAGGTGTCAAACTGGAAAAAAGAGCATTTATTTTTGTTTGGGATCTTCTTAAACCAATCTATTATGTTGTATGCATTACTCCAGAGAGGTAATGTCAAGTTTGCTTTATTTTTAGTGAGAATTTGTCTTTTACCAATGATGTCAATGTCCACTTTTGAAGGGTTATAAGTCTGACTGATGAATTACTATTGAAACTGGGTTTATGGTCTTTCATAGTTAGATGATAGAGTAGATATATTAACACCAAAAGACCATTACATAACTATAACATATAATGATCATAATGGATACATATATAGGTGTGTGTGTGTGTGTGCGTGGGTGTATCATCATCATCATCATCATCATTGTTTAATGTCCGCTTTCCATGCTGGCATGGGTTGGACAATTTGATTGAGGACTGGTGAACCAGATGGCTGCACCAGGTTCCAATCTGATCTGGCGGAGTTTCTACAGTAGGATGCCCTTCCTAATGCCAACCACTCTGAGAGTGTACTGGGTGCTTTTTACGTGCCACCGGCACGGGGACCAGCTAGGTGGTACTGGCAATGGCCACACTCAAGTGGTGTTTTTCATGTGCCACCTGCACAGGAGCCAGTCCAGCGGCACTGCCAATGACCTCACTCGAATATTTTTTGACATGCCAGTAAGACAACACTGGTAACGATCATGCTTGAATGGTGCTTTTTATGTGCCACCGGCATTAGGAGCCACTCAGCTGCTCTGGCAACGATCATGCTCAGATGGTGCTCTTAGTGCTCCACTAACATGGATGCCAGTCATCGATTTTGATTTCAATTTCACTTGCCTCAACAGGTCTTCGCAAGCAGAGTTTAGTGTCCAATGAAGGAAAGGTACACATAAGTGGGCTGGTTACACCTCGGGCATAGGTCATGGGTTATGATCTCACTTGGATTGCTGGGTCTTCTCAAGCACAGCATATTTCCAAAGATCTCGGTCACAAGTCATTGCCTCGGTGAGGCCTAATGTTCGAAGGTCATGCTTCAACACCTCATCCCAGGTCTTCCTGGGTCTACCTCTTCCACAGGTTCCCTCAACCGCTAGAGTGTGGCACTTTTTCACACAGCTATCCTCATCCATTCTTACCACATGGCCATACCAGTGCAGTCGTCTCTCTTGCACATCACATCTAATGCTTCTTAGGTCCAACTTATCTCTCAAGGTACTTACACTCTGTCGTGTATGCACACTGACATTACACATCCAGCAGAGCATACCAGCTTCATTCCTTGCAAGCTTACACATGTCCTCAGCATGGCTGTTCGTACATGTGCATCATACAATCTACTTTTTACTCTGGGCGAGAGGTCTTTTGTCACCAGCAGAGGTAAGAGCTCTCTGAATTTTGCACAGGCTATTCTTATTCTAGCAGCTACACTTTTAGAGCACCCACCCCTGCTACTGACTTGATCACCTAGGTAATGAAAGCTATCAACTACTTCTAGTTTTTCTCCTTGGAAAGTGGCAGAAGTTGTTCACTGCACATTTTCAGTGTTTATTGCTCCTGAGCATCTGCCACATATAAAAACTACCTTCTCAGTTAGCCTTCCTTTGATATTGATACACCTCTTATTTGTCCATAGCTTACAGTGGGTACATCTTATGGAGTTTCTACCTACACCCTTTCTACAGATTGAGTAGGGCCGTCTACCTGAAGGGATTTGTGATTTGTCCGCTTTCCTACTTACTACGACTTTGGTTTTTGCTAGGTTAAGTCTAAGGCCCTTCGATTCTAGACATTGCTTCCACATTTGAAACTTCTTCTCTAGTTCTAGTAGTGACTCAGCTATTAGAGCAAGGTCATTAGCATAGAGGAGCTCCCAGGGGCAACCTGTCTTGAATTCCTCTGTTAATGCCTAGAGGACTATGATGAACAAAAGGGGGCTGAGGACTGATCCTTGGTGAACCCCTACTTCTACCCAGACTTCTTCACTGTACTTGTTGCCAGCCCTTACTGACTGCATCATTCTCCATGGCTTGTACAGCTCACTCTAATCACTCATCTATCCCTAGTTTCCTCATTGACCACCAGATAAGGGATCGGGTCAAAGCTATAGATATGTATGTATGACACACATGTAGTTTATATTTACATTTTGAAGTTAGTGCCTATTTTTTGGGCTCTGGTGTTTATATTGTTTAAAATTTAATATTTTGCTGATTTTTCTTTTTGTATGTGTTGGAGATTGTCTTAGAAAGAAAGTGATTATAAGCACTTTGACTTATCTTGTAGACATTGTTTTGTCTGATTTTACAAACACATCTGTGCTTGATTTATGCAGTCAATATTTTCTTCTGCATCAGTTCTTTCTACAGTTCATTAGTTTGTTTACTAAATTTCATTGATCATTGTGAATAGACCATCTTCAAAGGATTAGATTGTGGGCATTTGTCTTCAATCCATAGTTATTGGTGGGCTGTTCACCTCGTTGGTCTTTTTTATAGTGGCAAATTTTCCATGTAAATCTCTTTAAGAAATTTTTAGTTTTTGCATTAATGTTTTCAAGTAATGCTTCTTAGTTGGATAAATATATTTTTCAAACAGAATTGTAATGGGTGTTATATCTTTTCCTGTTTTTCAATTAATGTTAAGAAAGCACTCAATCTGCTGACTAACTAACCTTTCAAATTATTTACATTCTTTTGTGAACTCCTAAACAAAAACAAGATAACCAAATTTCTATACTAAAAATTATGTGACCTAAAGTTGATACTCCTACATAAACACACCTAATCAAAATGTTTTACATACTGGACTGAATATGGACAACAACCTCCATCTGCTTAAAACAAACAGGTTGACTCTCCTATTAGTGTTCAAAATAACATCAACAACTATACCTAGTTAGCCATCTGCAGACCAACTAGCCTGTTCACCTACTTACATTTTTGTGAACCCTAAATAGCAATCCAAAGAACTGAAGCTTACATCTAAAAAGACACACATGGTTACAAAGTTTTACATGCATCACTGAATGCTGAATGATAACACAACTCCAAATTTAATTGATAAAACTCTTCTATAACATATTTGTATCAAAACTCACCCTACAATATAATTATCATACTGCAGAACTCCACCTACCCCAGAAGAAATAAACTTACTAAAGACAATATAAAGTGAAGATGAACTAAAATATACCACAGTCTGATAAAACCATGGCATCATTCTCAACATTATTCTTATAAAAGAAATATGTGTGTATGCATGTGTTTGCGAGTGAGTGACACTGAGTGTGTGTGTGTGTGTGTGTGTGTGTGTGTGTGTGTGCGTGCGCATGCACACGCGTATGTGTAAGAGGCTTCTTCAGGTTCCATTTTCTAATTTCACTCACAAGACATTAGTTGATCTACAGCTATAATACAGAATACCAGATGATAACGACTACATAGTGGTGCTGCACCCCTAAACACATCGTTCCAATGTGAAGCTTTTTAACCACACAACAATGCCTAATAATGAGGATGATATTTATGTAGGATGCTAAATGAAGAGAATAAATGGGAGAAAGAGAGTCTGCCACATGTCAACCCAACAGATGAACCAGCTATCTGAATTGATAGTACCTTGGTAGAAAAAGCAATTAAGGGTATGAAGGCAGAAAAAGCCCCCAGGCTGTCAGGAATAATAGCTGAAATGCTTAAAATATCTGGTGGTATATGCTATAATCTAGTCACCCATATAGTTAACCAGGTGATACACGAAGGAGTCATACCCAATGACTGGTGTAGCAGTACAAAGGTAAAGATGACGCCTTAGACAAATAATAATTGAAGTATCATATTATTGGATCAGGTGATGAAAGTCAAGGAGAGGGTCATAGCCCAACTAATTAGGGAGAGAGTTAGTCTAGATGAGATGCAGTTTGAGTTTGTGCCAGGAAGAAACACCACTGATGCTATATTTCTGGTAAGACAGCTGCAGGAGAAATACCTAATCAAAGATAGTCCGGTGTACTTGGCTTTTGCTGACATGAAAAAAGCCTTTGACAGGGTCCCCCAATCTCTTATCTGGTGGTCAATGTGGAAACTAGGGATAGATGAGTGGTTGGTGAGAGCTAGTCAAGTCATGTACAAGGATGCTGTCAGTAAGATGAGGGTGGGCAATGAGTATAGTGAAGAAATCCGGGTAGAAGTGGGGGGTTCACCAAGGATCGGTCCTCAGCTCCCTCTTGTTCATCATAGTCTTTCAGGCAATAACAGAGGAATTCAAGACAGGCTGCTCTTGGGAGTTCCTCTATGCTGATGACCTAACTTTAATAGCTGAGTCACTAACAGAACTAGAGAAGTTTCAGGTGTGGAAGCAAAGGTCAAGAATTGAAGCACCTTACAGTTAACCTAGCAAAAACCAAAGTTTTAGTAAGTAGGAAGGCAGGCAAATCACAAATACCTTCAGGTAGATGGCCCTGCTTAATCTGTAGAAAAGGCATAGGTAGAAACTCCATAAGATGTACCCAGTGTAAGCTATGGACACGTAAGAGGTGCAGCAATATCAAAGGAAGGCTAACTGGGAAGTTACACCAAAAATGTACAGAAAACAGTTCCATCACATGCCAGGGGGAAATAAAATGGAAGTAGTTGATAGCTTTCGTTACCTAGGTGACCGAGTCAGTAGTGGGGGTGGATGCTCTGAGAGTGTAGCTGCTAGAATAAGAATAGCCTGGGCAAAATTCAGAGAGCTCCTACCTCTGCTGGTAACAAGGGCCTTTCACTCAGAGTGAAAGGTAGATTTATGATGCCTATGTGCAAATAGCCATGCTACATGGCAGAGAAACATGGGCCATGACTACTGCGTAGGCTTGAAAGAAATGAAGCTAGTATACTCTGCTGGATGTGTAATGTGAGTGTGCATACACAACAGAGTGTAAGCACCCTGAGAGAAAAATTCGATGTAAGAAGCATAAGATGTGGTGTGCAAGAGAGACTGGTATGTTCATGTGGTGTGTATGGATGAGGACAGTTGTGTGAAGAAGTGTCTCATCCTAACAGTGGAAGGAACCTGTGGAAGAGGTAGATCCAGGAAGACATGGGATGAGGTAATGCAGCACAACCTTTGAACACTGGGCTTCACAGAAGTGATGACAAGCGACCGAGACCTTTGGAGATATGCCATGCTGAAAAGATCCGGCAAGCCAGGTGAGATTGTAGTCATGGCCGATGCCAGTGTTGCATAACTGGTCTATTCAAAAGCACTCTTCAATTGTTGGCTGATATGCCATGCTTATGAAGACCTGTTGAACCGAGTGAAATCATAGTCGTGGCCGATGTCAGTGCCTCCTGACTGGCACTGATGCCAGTGGCATGTAAAAAACACCATTTGAGCATGGCTGATGTCAGTACCACTTGACTGGCACCTGTGCTGGTGGCATGTAAAAAGCAAGATTCAAGCATGGCTGAAGCAAGTGCCACCTGACTGGCACCCATGCCAGTGGCACATAAAAAGCACCATTTGAGTGTAGCCGATGCCAGTGCCACCTGCCTGGCACCCATGTTAGAGGCACGTAAATAGCACTCACTACACTCTCAGAGTGGTTGGCATTAGGAAGAACATCCAGCTGTAGAAACCTTGCCAAATCAGATTGGAGCCTGGTGCAGCCTCTCAATGCAGCTGAAAAATTCATAGGCTGACCAAGATATTCTCACTGAATGTGACTACATAAGGTTTATTTTTCAACATTGTCCCCCTTGTGGTCTACACACATCTTTCCTTGGTCAGTGCTTTGATCTGATTGGTGAAAAAGCTTTCATCGTACTGGTCAAAAAAGTCATCAACAGCAGATATGACGTCATCATCATGGTGATACTGGTTCCCAGCCAAGTGCTTTTTCATGTTGGGGAACACATGATAGTCAGATAGGAGCAAATCAGAAGAATAGGGATGGTGATCAACCAGTTTAAAACTGCAGTCATGCACAGAGACCATTGAAACCAAGGACTTGCATATTGAAGCATTGTCCTGATGAAACAAAATACCTTTTGCCAGATTTCATGAGCATTTGGTCTTGATAGCCTTTTGTAACTACCTCAGTAACTTGGCATAGTAGTCTCCATTGATAGCATAGCCCTTTTGAAGATAGTCAATAAACACAATGTCTTTTGCATCATCCAAAAAAACTGAGGCTGTCACCTTTCCTGCAGATGAAATGCCATAGTCTTCTTTGGAGCAGGTGATGAAGGGTGTTTCCATTACATGGATTGTCTTTGGCTCAAAGTGATGATCCCAATATTCATGCTGGGTTAGGAAACATTCAAGTAAACCAGCTGAATCTGCCTCAAACAATGTCAGATTTTCTTATGACATGATCAGTCTGGAGTACCTTTGATCAGATGTCAGAAGATGTACAACCCACTGAGCAGAAACCTTCATCATGCCAAGTTCATTGTGCAGAATATTGTCAACTCTCTCACAGGATATGCTAATAGCATTGGCTATTTGATTTATACTCAATCACCCATCATTTATCACCATGTGGTAAACACATTCAAGGCTTTCCTCGATGGTGACAGTTGCAGGACATCCAAACCTTGTGTCAGCTTCAAAACTCTTCTTCAAAATTTCAGTTCCCTTCCTAAATTCCGCTGCTCACTTTTGCACAGTTGATAAAGCTGGAGCATTGTCCCCTAATGTAGCGACCATATCAGTATGAATGTTATTGGGGACTAAACTCTTTTTCTGCAGGTATCTGATAACACCACACTACCAAATTTTGTTCATTTTCAAGTAGCTACTAATTAATTTTGAAGTCTTCTGTGATATCAGCTTACTTGGAAGGAAACAAGGCAGTTCAAATAAGATGAGTTGAAATTGATGTCTGCAAGACTTCACAGCCAGCCTACGAACACCCTCATTACTTGGTAGACTGTGCCATGCTTTTGCTAATTCTTTTAAATACATTTTGCTAATTGTTTTAGGCAGTTACAAATCCACACATACATACCCTCTTGGTTTTCCTACCCTTGAACCAGCAGAACATTAAGGATGTAACAGATGGAGGAAGAGAGGGCTGCACCAGCAGTTGGCTGGCACTTATTTTTAGCTGAGCTGAATGGATCAATATGAAATCTAAAGGTTTGCTCAAGGACAAAATACGTGGTTGAGTGATTAGAGTGAGAGGCTCACAATCATAAGGTTGTGTATTTGAGTCATATGCTGGGTGGCACTTGAGCAAGGTGCTTCATTTTATGTTGCTGTAGTCTACTTAATTATAAAATGATTATCAGCTGAGTACTGCTGGTGCATTTCCTCTTTCTCTCCAGCTTTCACATCCTCAATGTTCTAGGTCTCAGATAGAAGGATCACTAGGGTGTCTCTGTTTACTTGCAACTACACAGGGACCTAAAACAATTAGTGAAATTAAGGTACATGCTATCAGGTCATACCCACTTGTAAGTGATGGATATTGGATATATACATGCACACATATGAACATATACATATTACATGAATACAAATGCAAATGAAAAAGCGTTAAAATAAAACAGACAATTGTATATCATACTTAATGTAAATACACTGTTCAGATGTAAAATGCTGTGGTTTTTGTTTGTAACAAAATTTCTTATAGCCTTTCTGAGTGTAAAAAAAAACCCCAACATTTATGGGGGAGAAGTGAAATGTCAGTTAGTGATACTGCTAGAATATTACAGTGACTAGTGAGATTGCCAGGAGCTAACAGTGACTAGTGGGATTGCCAGGAGCTAGCAGTAACTTATGATATTACCAGGATCTAGTAGAGGCTTATGAGACTACCAGGAGTTAGTGGTAACTTGTGAGATTACCAGGAGCTAGCAATGACTAGTGAGATTGCTAGGAGATAAGACTGACTAAATTTCCAGGAGCTAACAGTCACTAGTGAGATAGCCAGAAGCTACCAGTGACTAGTGAGATTGCTAGGAGCTAGAGGTGACTAATGAGATTGCCAGGAGCTAGCTGTGGCTAGTGAGATTGCCAGATTGCCAGAATAGCAGTGACTTATGAGGTTACCAAGAGCTAGTAATGACTAATGAGATTGCCAGGAGCTATCAATGACTAATGAGGCTTCCAAGAGCTAGCAGTGGCTAGTGAGATTGCCAGGAGCTAGCAACGAGTAATGAAATTGCAAGGAGCTAACAATGACTAGTGAGATTGCCAGGAACTTGCAGTAACTTATGAGATTGCCAAGAGTGAGCAGTGACTAGTGAGATTGCTAGGAGCTAGCAGTAACTTATGAAATTGCCAGGAGCTAGCAGTGACTAGTGAGATTGCCAGAAGCTAGCAGTGACTTATGAAGTTGAGAAGAGCTAGCAATAACTAATGAGATTGCCAGAAGCTAACAATGACTAATAAGATTGCCAGAAACTAACAATGACTAATAAGATTGCCAGGAGCTAGCAGTGACTAGTGAGCTTGGCAGGAGTTAGCAGTGGCTAGTGAGATTGGCAGGAGGAGCTAGCAGTGACTGTTAAGATTGCCAGGAGTTAGCAGTGGCTAGTGAGATTGTTAGGATAGCAGTGACTTATGAGATTGCCAAGAACTAGCAATAATTAGTGAGATGGCCACAAGCTAACAGTGACATATAAGGTTGCCAGGACTAAGCAGTGACTAATGAGATTGCCAGGATCTAGCAGTGGCTAGTGAGATTGTAAGGAGCTAGCAGTGACTTATGAGATTCCAGGAGCTAGTAATGTCTAATAAGATTGCCAGGAGCTAGCAATGACAAGTGAGATTGCCAGGAGCTAGCAGTGACTAGTGTGATGGCCAGGAGCTAGCAGTGACTTACGATATTACCAGGGACTTGTAGTGACTTATGAGATTGCCAGGAGCTAGTAGTGACTTGTGAGATTGGCAGAAGCTAGCAGTGACTATTGAGATTGTCAGGAGCTAGCAGTGACTAGTGAGATTGCTAGGAGATAGTGATGATTTGAGAGATTGCCAGGAGCTAGCAGTGACTAATGAGATAGCCAGGAGCTAACAACGACTAATGAGAAGACTAGGAGCTAGCAGTGAGTTATAAGATTGCCAGGAGCTAACACTGAGTAGTAAGACTGCCAGGAAATAGCAGTGACTAGATTACCAGGGCCTAGCAATGGCCAATAAGATTGCAAGGAGCTAGCAATGACTAGTGAGATTACCAGGAGCTAGCACTGACTAGATTGTCAGGAGATAGCACACTAGATTGCCAGGAGCCAGCAGTCACTAGTGAGATTGGTAGAAGCTAGCAGTGACTAGTGATATTGCCAGGAGCTAGCAGTAACTGAGATGGTAACAAGCTAGCAGTGACATATCAGGTTGCCAGGGTCTAGCAATGACTAAAGAGACTCCCAGGATCTAACAGTGACTGGTGAGATTACCAGGAGCTAGCAATGACTTATGAGTTTGCCAGGAGCTAGCAATGGCTAATGAGATTACCAGAAGCTAGCAATGACTTGTGATATTGCCAGGTGCTAGCAGTGACTAATGAGATTGCCAGGAGCTAGTAGCGACTAGTGATACTGCCAGGATAGCAGTGACTTATGAGATTGCCAGGAGTTAGAAGTGACTAGTGAGATTGCCAGGAGCTAGCAATGACTAGTAATATTCCCATGATCTAGCAGTGACTTACGATATTACCAGGTGCTAGTAGTGGCTTATGAAATTGCATGGGAGCTAGCAGAAGCTGGTGAGATTGCTAGGAGCTAATAGTGACCTATGAGGTTACCAAGTGCTAGAAATGACTAATGAGATTGCCAGGAGCTAACAATCACTAATGAGATTTCCAGGAGCACAATGGGGGTCATAGGGTTGTAATCCATTTCCAATTTATCTATCTCCTTATCATCAACAAAAAAATCACCTCGTTAAGATACTATTTTCTAGAATTTTTAAAGCTTTATTTTTATACAACATAATATTGTTTGTAAGTGTTCTCCCATTGAGCCTCTAATGTTTTCCTGGATCTCATTGTAGCATCCTCAGCTTCATAGAGTTTGCCCTTTAACTGATAACAGCATCATGAATTAATGTCACCCCACCCTACCTCTTTTATAGACATTTACTACTATCTAATGGACTCTTTCTAAAGTTTTGTTTCTTTCTCTTGTGGGTAGAGGAGTACCTGTGACAGTCTGAAATTTATGACCAACAGCCAGCTAGGAGCTGTCAACTCACTTTGCTCTGTATTCTAAATATAGCAGTCTTCTAGTCTTAGATTTTTTTGTTGATGATAAAGAGATAGAGAAATAGGAAATGAATTAAAACCCTATGACCCCCATTGTGTTCCATGCCACTCTAAATTGCAGTCTGTTATTCTATTAGCTATTCTAGCTACAACAGTGGCATGAAATTCTTCCATACTCTTGCTCTGTTAAAATATTTAAGAAAAATTATATTAATATATCTTGTCTGTTGAAAATCCATATTTGTGAAGCTGAAGAGAGAGCTGTATTTAAATTGATATAATGATTGCATTGTTCAATTAAACGGAGCCACTTGAAACAGCTGTACTGCATTATTACTTGAAATCTTGTTATTTTGATTTTAATTCACCTTACTTTGAGCTGTGCGGATAATACTGGACTGACTTGGTGCTTCAATTTAAGTACCTAACGCAACTGAATCTTAATTACTTATATATATATATATATATATATATATATATATATATATATATATATATATATATATATATATTTATATATATATTTAACGAATGGTTTATACATGGGAGCTTCCTGAAAAAGCATGGTCACTTTCACAGTGTTCATTATGTATGATTGTGATTTATTCACAATTATTACACTCATATATATATATATATATATATATATATATATATATATATATATTATTTTGTTTAAAAGAGTTCCAACACTGTCTGTTTTTTATGTTTTATTTATATTCCTGCAGAACCAATGTGGGGTATAGAATATGGAATATACAATATATAATATAATATACAATATAAAATATAAAATAAAATAAAATAAAAATGGATGGCACCATGAAAGAAAGTATTGAATGTAGATGAAATATTGAGTGTTCAATATAAAGGATCAAATATATAAATATATAAATATATATATTTAAAGGCGACTCGAGTTTCAGGGCTATTTCCCTTCGTCATGGCCGGTATGACAGACTTTAACAGTCTGTCATACCGGCCATGACGAAGGGAAATAGCCCTGAAACTCGAGTTGCCTTTATATATTTATATTTATATATTTGATCCTTTATATTGAACACTCAATATTTCATCTACATTCAATACTTTCTTTCATGGTGCCATCCATTTTTTATTTTATTTTATTTTATATTATATATTGTATATTCCATATTCTATACCCCACATTGGTTCTGCAGGAATATAAATAAAACATAAAAAACAGACAGTGTTGGAACTCTTTTAAACAAAATAATATATTCCTCTATACACAATCATACAAAAAAACACCTTTTTTGTATTTATTTTTACTCGCATATATATATATATATATATATATATATACATATATATATATATATAGTAAATTAAAAAAACAAACAAAGAACAAACACAAAAAAACAACGCGAGGACATGGTACATGTAACGTATTAGCAGATGCTTAGGGAAGGAAAGAAAGATGGTTTAATGTTTCAAGCAAAGCTCGTCTTCAGAAACAGAGGAAGTCTAATAGAAAAGGAAAACGGAGGAAAAAAATTGTCAACGATTCACATGTGGTTACATTTTGAAATGACCAGAAGGACTCTCCCAACATTAGATGACGCATGAGGGTTTGGCAAGAAATTGCCGAACAACCACATAGATGATTAGTTTATAGTGATCAAATGTTTGTGTTCACATAAGCCCACTCCCTCCATCAATCAACATTACCTGTACAGTTGCACCATGTGCCACTTATGATAACAGAGCAACATGAAATGAAGTGCTTTGCTCAAGAACATTATGCAATGCTAGGTCTGGGAATTAAACCACGATCTTGCAATCATGAGTGCAACACCCAAACCATTAAGCCATGTGCCTTGACTATATATATATATATATATATATATATATATATATATATATATATATGTGTATGTATGTATGTGTGTATATATAAATATACATACATACATGTGTATGTATGTACACACTCACACACTTACACACAAACACATGCAAATCTTTTGTGATTATTCATGAAATAACATTGTCATTAGTATTCCACATTTATATTCAAGCATTAAGTATGCAAATAATAATTCTCATCCAATAACATTTCCTGCTGTTCACACTTTAAAATTTCCCCCATTTACATTGATCAAACATCATTATCTTCCATTAATATGTTATTAATATATTTGTATCACATTGTTTTTTCATATTTATTACTATTGCTATAGCTGTTGTTGTTGATGTTGGTGGTGTTCATTATTTCAAATTTAGAATCTACAATACTAGTCATGGAAGGTTTTAAAATGATGTACTGGCCACAGGGACATGAAAGTTTAAACACTATCACCACCACTACTACTGCTGTTTCTACTTCTCCTCTTCCTCCTCATACTCATATTACTGTAGCTGCCACTATTCCTATTACTACTACTAGTGACATTGTGCTGGGCTGCATTATGTTGTGTCAGTCTGTCTGGCTGCTAAAAAGATTCCACCCCTATTCACATACAAATGTTTAATGGAAGAAGCAGATATTCAGTTGTTTGAAAAGAAACATTACTGCAAACAATATGAAAGACGAAAACACATAAATCTGTCACCTGTCTTTGCAAAATGCATAATGAACAGTTAAAAAAAATTGTTATAATATTGTGTGTGTGTGTGTGTGTGTGTGTGTGTGTGTGTGTTTGGTAGCTGAAAAAAGAGAAAAGTGAATGGAAAGAGAAATAAGGAGTATGAAGGAAAATGGAGGGAGAGGAATTGATAAATGTAACTAAAATTAAAAGAGGATGACAATGTCATGACACTGCTTCACCTGAAGGAATGAAAAGGTACAGAAAGCTTACTGCACGACCAACAAGGCAGAAATGTAAATACAAATGTTATATGATGGCTTGCGTGTATGTTGTGTGTGTGTGTGTGTGTGTAAGTTGTAATAGTGAAATCAAATCAAATAGTAATATTTTGAAACCATTTAATATGTACATTTCAGGTTTACATAATATATAATAGGAAATGCATCCATTACATAAACCTTCCTCAGTTTAAAAAATTTTAATTCTATAACTTATATGACTAGGTACAAGTACAAAGTAACCAGTCTAGACTCCACTTGTGTGGATACTTTAACAAGAGTTTGAGCAGTTTGTTATCGGGCACCACTTCTTAGCATAACACAAAATGAATGAATGAATGAATGAATGATTGTATGTATGTATGTATGTATTATTCATTATTCTTAAATAAGAATATTATTGACAGTGACTTCGAAGTTTCAGCCAGCTAAGCCATTGTCAGACTGCAGTCAGACGATGGCTTAGCTGGTTGAAACTTCAAAGTCACTGTCAATAATATTACTGCTTAAGAATAATGAATTTGTACTCTACAAAAGTATGGAGTAACCCACCAGATTAATGTAATTTCTTTTTTTTTATTATAGTGAACATTTATTCATACAGTTGTGTTCATAATGTCAAGAATAAAATTGATTTTTAAAAATATTCTTCTTATTACTAGTTGGTTTGTAATATATTTTGTTTATTATTTATACTTTATTAATATACACAATTTCATTTAATTATTAATTTATTTTTACAACAGATAAATAACAATCGAAATTAACAAAATTCAAAAAATTATAGGATGATGTATGTGCAAAATTAGTCATAACATTTTGTTTAATAACTAATTGCAAAGCCTTTATTATCAATAACCATATTTAATTTTTGGGGTTCAGTCCCAATGTGTGGCACTTTGGGCAAGTGTCTTCCACTATAGCCTTGGGCCAACCAAAGCCTTGTGAGTGGACTTGGTAGATGGAAACTGAAAGAAGCCCATCGTATATATATGTGTGTGTGTGTGTGTGTGTGTGTGTGTGTATGTGTATATGTTTGTCCACCCAACATTGCTTAACAACCGATGTTGGCATGTTTATGTCCCCGTGACTTAGTGCTTCGGCAAAAGGGACCGATAGAATAAGTACTAGGCTTATAAAGAATAAGTCCTGGGGTCAATTTGCTTGATGAAAGGTGGTGCTCCAGTATGGCCACAGTCAAATGACTGAAACAAGTAAAAGAATAAAAGAATATAACCAGAAACAAACTTAAAACAAATTTTTTAATCAACTTTTGTCCATTCCTCATATACAATCATCCCTAAAATGTTAAGATATTTTGGGCATGTTTCCTGACTCAGGGCTTTGAAGTGGCCCCAAAGATTTTCAATTGGATTCAAGTCTGGTGATTGAGATGGCCATTGCAAAATGTTGATAATATTTTTGTCAAGCCAGGTAGTCACTAATTTTGAAATATGCTTTGGATCATTATCTTGTTGAAAGATCCAATCATTGCCAAGCTCAAATTCCTCTGCTGATGCTTGAAGATACTCGTCTAATATTTTGACATAGTCCTCCTTTTTCATCTGGTCTTTGATGGCAACTAGTCATCCTGGGCTGCATGCTGAAAAACACTCACAAAACATTAAATTTTCACAAATGATGATGTTTTGGGGTTGAAAAGCCTGCCCAGATATCTGCCAGATTGTGGCATTCTTGTTATGGCCAAAAAGTTCAATTCTGGTCTTGTGAGATCACAGAATGTTTGACCAAAACTGAACAGGATTGTTTAACATGCCTTTTGCATAGTTTATGTCCAGCTTGGTTTTTTTTTCTTGCTTGGCACCTACAGAGCCCTCATAACCACAAAGTTCTCCTCGTAGTTGATGATGAAATATTTACACTAAGCTGGCCAATCTACTTGCTGACCTTAGTTGTCCTTAGTTCACACTCTATTTGTCTCCCCAGCCTTTGAATGAGTTCATCTGACAACTTTCGCTTTCTTTTGCTCTTTGCCACACAACTGTAGGTTCAATATTTCTTAATAATTGATTGAATGGGTGGTATTTTGACAGAAAATCGTTTAGAAATCTTCCTGTATCCATCACCAAACATGTGAGCTTCTACAATGTTTCCTCTTAGATTAACACTGATCTCATTTTGCTTCAGCATTTTTGTATAGTAATTGGAATTGCAAGGAAAATATGATGACACTATTGACACGTGTCAATAATATTAAGGTTTTACTAACAATTATTAATAGTAATATATACATCAAATTTTAATTTTTAATAATATATTTAATGTTTTAAATTAATTTTTAATCAAAATAAATGATTAAACAATATGTTATGAATAATTTTGCACATGTACTCTTTTAATCATTTATTTGTTTCAGTCATTTGACTGCAGCCATACTAGAGCACCACCTTTAGTTGAAACCAACC
Organism: Octopus bimaculoides; assembly: GCF_046866305.1. Taxonomy (NCBI): domain Eukaryota; kingdom Metazoa; phylum Mollusca; class Cephalopoda; order Octopoda; family Octopodidae; genus Octopus; species Octopus bimaculoides. The sequence goes on along the minus strand of NC_142941.1, from coordinate 27,991,275 downwards.
CCAGGACTCATTCTTTGAAAGCCTAGTACTGATTCTACTGGTCACTTTTGAATTTGAATTTCGTTATTCATTGTAAAACTAAATGGATAATTAAATGAAATTGTGTATATTAACAAAGTATAAACAATATACAAAAAATATTACAAACCAATGAGCAATAAGAAGAATATTTAAAAAATTTAATTTTATTCTAGATGTTATGAATATTTATGAACACCACTGTACACATACACACACACACACACACACACACACACATAAATTTAAGTCACAATATATGGATTCAAGTAATTCATTAGTACTCATAGAAAAACTTTTAGATGTATCATTCTACAAAACATATAGAATATATAGTACAATACAAGAGAAAACCATGAGGAGTGTATAAAGTCATAAATGACAGAGAAATGGTTTGATGAAAGTTTGAGTTTCCCAGCAACGGAATTTTTTGTTTCGTGGGGTTTTTTTTTTTTCCAGGTTATTTCACATTCTTTCAACGAATGTGACATTGAAAGCATGCGTAAATGGCTCCTTTCCCCAAAAGAGGAAAGATATGGCTGCTACTTCTTGCATGCCCTGCAAACACGTAACAGGTATTTCAAGTCCTTTTTCACAAATAGTTGTTCCGTTGTAGCAGGGTGTGCTAGAAATAGTAGCCAAATCTTTGGAGGCAAGATATGTTCAATGTACTTGAAAAAAACTATTCTTTTATTCTTTTACTTGTTTCAGTTATTTGACTGTGGCTAAGCTGGAGCACCACCTTTAGTCGAGCAAATCGACCCCAGAACTTATTCTTTGTAAGCCTAGTATTTATTCTATCAGTCTCTTTTGCCGAAACACTAAGTTACGAGGATGAAAACATACTAACATCGGTTGTCAAGCGATGTTGGGTGGACAAACACAGGCACACACACACACATATATATATACATAGAACGGGCTTCTTTCAGTTTCCGTCTACCAAATTCATTCACAAGGCTTTGGTCGGCCCAAGGCTATAGTAGAAGACACTTGCCCAAAGTGCCACACACTAAACCTGGAACCATGTGGTTGGTAAGCAAGCTACTTACCACACAGCCACTTCTGCGCCTATGGAAAAAATTATTCCACACTGAGGTTACAAATGATTTATCTTTTATGAAATATTTACCATATTTTTGAAGTCATTTTCACTTTAAAATATTTTTTTTAAATGCCAAAAAAACTTTTGTAATGGTATTCATTTGAAAATAATTTTAAAAAACATTAAAATATTGTCTGTTTAAAGAAAGCTAAAATATAAATACTGTATAAAACAAATCGTATGTTTTTGTTTTCAAGTCACTGTATCTAATTGAAAGGTAAGGTTTTTCCTTTCAGGACAAAGTTATTTTTGGAATATTTTCCCATTATGCACTGTTTTGAGTATTTATACTTTGAAAACCCCCAATATTTCCACAACCACTTGTCTGATTTACATGAAATTTGTTTTATTCATAGTATTTTCCTATAATGTGCCAGTTTGGCTGAGTAACATTACAAGCAAGCAAGATTCAAGCTGACTTTTAATGTATTCCTTCCCTTCCTTCCTATAGATAAGAAAAATTCTAATATCATCACAAATTGTTTTGTAACTTAAAAACATGTAAACAATTTATATTATCATATTTAACAAAGACTTTCTTTCACTTTCTTTGAAGGATCTTTTGCATTTTGCATTAATGTAGGTATGTAAGTAATTTATTTATTATTAAATATAATATAAACTATTTATATGGTTTTAAGTTATGAAAAATTTATCATGATATTAGAATTTTTTTATTCTTAAATAAAATTTCATCAAACTATTTCTCTGTCATTTATGACTTAATATATATATATATATATATATATATATATATATATATATATATATATGTGTGTGTGTGTGTGTGTGTGAAATATATATATATATATATATATGTGTGAAATTTTTTCTTGACATTCATTCCTGAAGAATGTATAAAGCTATAATTAATAGCATGTAAATGTTGGGTTGAAAATCCCTTTTGGATAGAAAAAGTCAAAGACTGTCTGTAGGACTTGAATCCACATCTCGTACATATGACAGGCTTTCTACCACTGTATCAAAGCAAACCTACTAATTTGTCTATCCATTATAGAAACTTTATTCTTATGCTGTAACCTGTACTGGCTTACATTAAGCCAAAGGACCTGTTACCTTCAGGCAAGTGATTGCTGAGATCTTCTTTCCAGATGCTGAACACATCCCAACAACTTCCCTCTTAGGCTTCCCAGGTTCAAATCCTCAGAACAGCTACAATCAATGTTGATACAATGAAAGGTAGGCCTGGTGATATTGTTGAAATGGTTGAGTTGAGGTGTGTACGTATGTGCTGTGAGCAAGAGTTACAATGGAGAGGAGACTCAGCTAGACTGCTCATGGGCAAGAGACATAGAGACTAGTTCTAGGTGGGAAGCAATGATGGCTTAGGAGACATAGGTATTCGTTTGGCAGAGAAATGGGTGGATAAGATAACTGAGGTAATCAGGGTGCATGATTGGATTATTAAGTTAAGATTAGTCCTGTTTAATATTACAGTGTCATTCATTTCTGCATATGCTCCACATTTCAGACTTAGAGATATTCAGAAGGACCATTTCTATAAATCCCTTCTGCAAACTACCTCAACAATGATAGACAATGATGTCGTCATTGTGATTGGGGACTTCAATGGCCATGCTGGAAAACACTTCAATAGAGGCTATGACTCCGGAAACGACTTAATTGGTTTGCAACACTTACTTTAGAAAACCCACTAGCCACGTTAACTACACCCTCATCAGAAACAGTGACAGGCATATGCTTATGAATGGAACATCTTTCCCAGGTGGAGAACGTACAACTCAACATAGGTTAATGGTTGACTTTGAACTTAAGGCTAGAAGGATCCCAAACACAGACTGATATGGAAAAAGAGGTTATGGAAGCCCAAGGATCCTTCAAATGGGCAGAGTTTCAAAGATGTCCTTAATGAAGCCTTTGATGAGAAGCCTTTAATGAGAAGACAACTATATCTAGCTCGGGTAGAAGCAGAAAGAAGGTTTGTCAATGTCTAACAGCATGAAAATCAGAGACTTGAGGTGTTCTGGATTGCCAGACAGTGTGGAAGAAAAGTGTTTATGGACAGATAATGGTATGTTTGCTTTAGTGATCCTGAAAAGGTGTGGAAGAGCTATTACAAAAGACTATTAAATGTGGAGAATGAATGGGGAAAAGGGAGTCTTCCTCATGTGAACCCAACAGAAGGACCAGCTATCCTAGTTGACAGCAACATAAAAGCTAAGGCAGTTAAAGATATGAAGACAGGGAAGGCCCCTGGTCCATCAGGAGTCAATGCTGAAATACTTTAGATATCTGGTAGATACAATCTAGTCATCCATACATTAATCAAGTTATTCAGGAAGATGTAATCCCCAGTGGATGGTGTAGCAGCATCATAGTCAGCTGCTACAAGGGTAAAGGAGCTGATAGAGGCATCAAATTGCTGGAACAGATGAGTAATAGCTCAGTTAATTTGGAACAGAATTAGACTAGATGAAATGCAGTTTGGCTTTGTCTTGGGGAGAAGCACCATGGATGTTATTTTCATAGTCAGGCAACTGCAAGGGAAGTATTTAGCTATGAAAAAGACATTGTACTTGGCATTTAGAGAAAGCCTTCCACAGAGTACCTTGCTCTATGATATGGTGGTCTCTGAGGAAGTTAGAGATAGACAAATGGGTAGTGAAAGCAGTACAGGCCATATACAGGAGGGTGCTGTTAGTAAGGTAAGAGTTAGCCATGGGTACAGTGATGAATTTAGTGTACAGTAGGTGTCCACCAAGGTCGGTCCTCAGCTCTCTCCTATTCATCATCACCATCCAGGCCACAACAGAGGAATTTTAAGACTGGAAGTCCTTTGGAACTATTATATGCTGATGAGCTTGCCCTTAAAGCAGAATCTGTAACAGAATTAGAAAAGAAATTCCAGGTGTGGAAACAGAAGAGTCTTTAAGTAAACCTAGCAAAGACTAAGGTCCTAGTAGCAAGAGAGCAAACAGGACCCTTCACCCTTCAGGTAAATGGTGCTGCTTGATATGTGGGAAGGGTGTAAGCAGAAATTCCATTTGGTGTACCCAGTGAAAGCTATGGACACACAAGAGGTGCAGTGGAATAGTAGGAAGGTTAAAAGAGATGGTAGTGTTTGTATGTGGAAGATGTATGGCAGCCATAAAGACCACAGATACAAGGGAAACGGCTTTCCTTAAATGCCCAGTGGTTCTCTGGAAGTTGTAGATAATTTTTGTTATCTAGGCAACCTAATTGGCAGTGGAGGAGATTGTATGAAATGTTATACTGTTTTAATGCAAATGAAAAGAATTACATATTACATATTGACAGTTGTGGGGAGCAATGCTACATTGGAAGAGAGACACACAGAGATATACATTCATGTATGTCAGACGTCACATATGTATATGTATGTGTAGAAGTGAGTGTGCATGTTGAATAACGTCTCTAACGTGGAAACACACAGATACACACACACACACACACACACACACACACACACAGACACACACTCATACACTCACAGACACAGACAGTCATATACAAAATGTGACGTCGAACACGGAAATGCACATACACTAACAGACACATACACATTCATACACTCACACACATACACTGACAGACACATACACACTCATATACAAAATGTGACGTTGTTGTCATCGTTGTTGTTGTGGTATAAAATGTCCTCCACTAGATTTAACTAGAGAAAGATTATCTCTATAAAATGTTATATTGATTTAATCAAAATGAAATGAAAACATTACATGTTGACACTCATGGGGTGTGATACTATGACCATGTAAAATTTGATTTGATTTGGTGGAAATGTTTGATATATATAGATTAACCAAACAGAAGCACATGTAGTGCTAATTTAACAGTAAATGCTACAATAATTGATATTAGCTAAAGTTCTTAATATACATGTGCTTATATTAAGCACATGCATTAAATATTAATTTAAGGGCTAATATGTAACAGTAAATACCTTGCAACTACTGCAATAATAGTTAACTGGTACTTGAACAATAAATGTGTATTTTTCTATACCTTGGACTTAAAATTAAAAGTGAAAGAATAAAAGTAAAACAATATTCACTTTTGATACGTAATACTGAACCAGTCTAAAAGATTGCTCTGGGCCTGTATTAGGCAAGAAGTCGAAAATTTACTTTGGCCCATGACACTCCATGGAGCCTAAGTAATGCATGTGGAAAATTTGAATGAAATCAGTTGGGTAATTCTCGAGTTTTAGGGATTCATACACACATTCTCAGTTTTATATATATATATATATATATATATATATATATATATATATATATATATATATATATATATATATATATATTTATATATATATATGTTTTTTGCCCTATCGATTTAATCCATCAATCCTTGTAATTTTACTCTGAATATTATATTTAAACTTCATCACTTAGGTAATTAACTTAATTTTTCTTTAATTTGTTAGCTACAATTTGAATGTATCCTAATGCAGTTGACTTATTCTTATTTTTATTCATTTTTTATTTATATTTTTGATAGCAGCAATTTGAATGTAACCTAAAATAATTTATATATATATATATATATATATATATATATATATTATTTTGTTTAAAAGAGTTCCAACACCGTCTGTTTTTTATGTTTTATTTATATAATAAAAGTTTGATTATATTTCCATTCCATAAACTTTACAACCGGAATGAAATTGAAAGAAAATGCAAAGAAAAGGACTTTATTAAGAAATTCAAACCCACTCTTAACAAACAATGATTAAATCCATCTTACTTGGGGTTTAAAAATCTTATCCCTGTAACCAAAACACAAAAAATCTCTCAGATATCATCATTTCTATAAATAGATTTGGCATCATTTCTAAGAACAGCCAAACACCTACTGGGGTTTAAAAATCTTATCCCTACAACCCACACAAAACAATAAATTAAAATATCATCATTTCTAAAAATAGATTTGACATCAATTCTAAAAATAGCCAAACACCTACTGCTGCTGTCCAAAGGAATTGGTATAAAAGACAGAAAACCAGCCAACTTATTACAGTCTGTTAAAGTCTGTCATACGGGCCATGACGAAGGGAAATAGCCCTGAAACTCGAGTCGCCTTTATATATTTATATTTATATATTTGATCCTTTATATTGAACACTCAATATTTCATCTACATTCAATACTTTCTTTCATGGTGCCATCCATTTTTATTTTATTTTATTTTATATTATATATTGTATATTCCATATTCTATACCCCACATTGGTTCTGCAGGAATATAAATAAAACATAAAAAACAGACAGTGTTGGAACTCTTTTAAACAAAATAATATATTCCTCTATACACAACCATACAAAAAAACCACCTTTTTTGTATTTATTTTTACTCGCATATATATATATATATATATATATATATATATATATATATATATATATATATATATATATATATATATTGCTTATTATTTCTTATTTTTTACAATTTATTTTCTCTAATCTATGGGGCTTACATAACCATATAAGATCTTTTTACTTCTAAATCTTAACTTAATTTAATGTCTTGTTTAGATTATGTATAGTCGAGGTGATTGTATTATATTATACATAAACATTATTTATTAGATTTACTTCTATTTGACCATTAACTTGTGTAAAAAAATAAATTTTTTATATTTTTAATATCTGACGGTTTTTTCTTCGGTCTTGGTTTTTTTATTTACTTTCATAAGTCCAATGGTTTTCTTTTAAATGTACAGCATCCCGTACTTTTTCGCTATCTAACTTCATAGGATAACATCATAACTTACCATCACTTCTCATTTACTCTGCCTTTTAACGGTTTCAAGACCGATATGCTATACAGTTTCATTAGGTATCATGTCTTTTCAACTTGTTTATTTACATGTAATTCTAGGACAACTATGAATGTTGTCTATTTTTACTGTCTGATATGAATTAATCTGACCCTGAAGAGATACAATATTCCATATTTTATAATATGCATGAATTCGTCTGGATATTGCATCGAAATGTTCATAGGTCATAATAAAGTTTTTACAATGGATCATCTTTTAGCTCTTATTTAAATCGATATACATACAAAAACTCACATGTGAGAATTTTGCTATATTTGATAACAGATACAATATTTTTACCAAATTTTGGTATAAATCTATAAATACACACATATATATATATATATATATATATATATATATATATATATATATAAATAGATGTGTGTATATATATATATATATATATATATATATATATATATATGAACATAATTAAAGAATAAAATCATTAAAATTAATAAATTTTATCAATGGCCAGTATATAAAAAATAACCTTTTAGGTAAAATACATATATATAAAGATATGTAATTGTATAGGATACAATTATACTTAAGGGCACAGAAGCTACTATGTCTCTATGATGAAAATAGATGTCAAAAACATCGAGCCACTGCAAATCTTCACTATATATACACAGGTTGAAAGCGGGAAAGTGGACTGATTTAAAATTCAAAAATAATTCAGATAGTTTTGGATTGATCAATTTCTGGATTAGTTCAATGACGTTTCCTTCATCAGCAAAACATAGTGAGTGGAATAAATGAAAATATTTATATATACCCACAGAAAATCACATGCAAAATGCAAGTACACATTATTATTCACAAATATATAATTATATATCTCTATATAAGTCAATGTCAATGTCAATGTGAATACCCGTCAGAGTGTAAGTATCTTGAGAGAAAAGCTGAACATTAGAAGCATCAGTTGTGGCGTGCAAGAGAGACGATTGCACTGGTATGGACATGTGGTGAGAATGGAGGAGGATAGCTGCGTGAAAAAGTGCCACACCCTAACAGTTGAGGGAACCCGTGGAAGAGGTAGGCCCAGGAAGACCTGGGCTGAGGTGGTGAGGCAAGACCTTCGTACATTGGGCCTCACCGAGGCGATGACTACGGACCAAGACCTTTGGAAATGGGCTGTGCGTGAGAAGACCCGGCAAGCCAAGTAAGATCGTTGCCAGTGCCCCTGGACTGGTTCTTGTGCGGGTGGCACATGAGATGCACCATTTTGAGCGTGGCCGTTGCCAGTACCGCCTGACTGGCTCCTGTAGGATTTTCGAGCGAGATCGTTGCCAGTGCCCCTGGACTGGCTTGTGCGGGTGGCACATAAAAGACACCATTTCGAGCGTGGCCGTTTTCGTGCGGGTGACACGTAAAAGCACCCACTACACTCTCTGAGTGGTTGGCGTTAGGAAGGGCATCCAGCTGTAGAAACTCTGCCAAATCAGACTGGAGCCTGGTGTTGCCATCCGGTTTCACCAGTCCTCAGTCAAATCGTCCAACCCATGCTAGCATGGAAAGCGGACGTTAAACGATGATGATGATGATGAAGTATTTTACCTAAAAGGTTATTTTTTTATATGCTGGCCATTGATAAAATTCATTAACTTTAATGATCTTATATTTTAATTATGTTTAAGTGTATCCCATTTACGGCGGGTCAGTTCATTTACTTTTGTACTATTCTGACTAAATAACACATGTTGATGTGGACTAAGAAAAGTCGATGTATATATATTTGTGAATATCTATGTGTACTCACATTTGCTTGTGCTTTTCTGTGTATAAATATTTTCATTTATTTCACTCAGTATGTTTTGTTGATGAAGGAAAAATTATTAAACTAATCCAGAAATTGATCAATCCAAAACTATCTGAATTACTTTTGAATTTTAAATCAGTCTGCTTTCCTCACTTTCAACCTGTGTATATGTAGTGAAGATTTGTAGTGACTGGATGCATTTGACATCTATTTTCAGCATATAGGTAAGGTAGCTTCCATGTCCTTAAGTATAATAGTATCCTATACAATTCTCTCTCTCTCTCTCTCTCTCTCTCTCTCTCTCTCTATATATATATATATATATATATATATATATATACATGATGGTCTTTAATAAATATTAAGTACATTTATGATGTATATTAGGAAAGAAGAAAAAGTAGTTTGGTATGTAGTAGCCTTGTGTATATAGAACAACAAATCCAATAACTAATACAAGTGCAATGAAGGTTGCATCAAATAGCTACTGTCAGAGCCAACAAATGTTAGAGATAGGAACCAGGTCTCCTTCAAATTACATATCAGTATTTTAAAAGTGGCAAGACACATTGAATAATGTAGTCTTAGATGAAATGTGTCTGAAAACGAAAAAGGTGGTATGATTACAGCAGGAATGCTTTTGATCACAAATATGCTAAATCAGAGTTGTGCGTTAAACATTAACAACATCAAAATATAAAATTTCTCCTAAAAACCTTCATCAAAATTATCCTGAGAATATCTGTTGTTATTGAAACCTGATTCTAAGATCTTGTTTGAAAATGAAACAAAAAAATTTTAGAGATGAATTTCCTAAAGGTCTGCAATATCATGAAAACATTTCTGCTTTTATTCTATTATTTCATTATTATAATCATTACAGTCTTTTTCATATCCACCTCCCTTCTCAGTTTTGGATGAGAGGGAAAGTGTAATATTCACAATAAATTTTTCTTTTTCTTCATTCACACAAAAATCCTGTGGTTCTTCCTGCTATCATTTCTGAGGTCAAACACACAGATGAGAATTAATTATATATTTTTTGTGTGTTATTTTTATATTTTCATTTAATATGTCTAAGTGAATGAGTGTGAATGCATGTGTATGTATGCTTGTGTATGTGTAAGTGCATGAGTGTTTTCATGTTTTACTGTCCAAACTATGCCAGCACAAAAATCAAAATACAAACATTAAAATTACTGAAAGAATTTAACTATTTTTATTCCCTAGTTGCCTTCTGTACATTTCTATATTCCACATCTTTTGTTTACTAACTAAGAATACCATCAATGCATACATAATACTACTAACTCATAACTCCAATACACAGACAGACAAAGCATAATGTACCGTCAACACACACTCATGCACACACATAAAATACAGAAACAAGTATAACAACTGCAGACAAAAAGAGGATTTAACAAGAATAATGATGATGATATTGGTGGTAATTATAGTGAAATGTTGATTGTCATTGGGATGATAATATAATGGTGAGGAAGAAGAAAATAATGATGATAGTAATGATGAAGAGAATGATTCTGATGGTAAGGATAATGAGGGGAATGATGACGATGGTAGTGACGAAGAGAATGATGATGATGATAATGAAGGGAATGATGACAATGGTCATGATAAAGAGAATAATGATGATGGTGATAATGAAGAGAATGATAACAATGATGATGATGATGGTAATGATAGTAAAGAGAATGATAATGATGGTGAGGATGAAGAGAATGAAGACGATAGTAATGATAATAAAAAGATAGTAATGATGGGGATGATGAAGAGAATGATGATGATGATAGTAATAATAACAAAAGCACCCAGAGAGTACAAACCGTCACCAAGGCAATGCCAGTGTCCTCTTGATGATTAGTCAGAGATGATTTTTAAAATGAGAATATCTGAAATAAACTCAACTGCTCTAACAAATGAGAATACAGAAAATGAACCCGACTGCTCTCAAAAATTAAGTAAAAAAAAACGGTAAAATAATCCAGAATCCTTGTCCAGTACCTGATCAATCACAATGGTTGTCATGAAATGTAAAGGTAAGTGTGTGGGCTGTGTTTGTAATGTTGTGTGTGTTATCTGCAGTGGTAACAAGGACAGTTTTCTCTATGAAGGCCTTTTTTAGTCTATCCACTGATATAGTATCTTTATGACCATTAAGGTCTATAGTGAAAAATTTAGCATTGCGTGAAAGAAAATGGAAAGGACCTACATGAGTCCAAGGAGTAAAGCTTCCTTCAAGGTAGAACTAGAAAGACAATTGTCAGGTAGGTAAGAGGTTTTAAACAGGAGCAATATATTCAAAATTGGTAAAACTAAAAATTGTCGAAGATAAATTAAATTTATTATTGTTCCTAAATATGTTAGTGTTATTTAATGTCTGAACAGTTTTGCTGCTGTTTGTTTATGTAGTTTGATTTCTCTTTATCCATCAGTTTCTATTAAGATAGAGACGTGAGTAAAATTAATAATAGAGAAACGAAAATAACATTTTAGAAACAGTAATGTTGCCATAACTTATGTGGAAACCATGAGCATGCTTTTAAGGGAGATAATCAGAGAAGGACTTGAAAGTGAACGTAAGATCATAATACTTTGTGTAAAGTAAATATAACAAATAATCCAGAATCCTTGTGTGGTACCAGATCGATCCCAAAATCTAATCAGTTAGTGCCAGTCACGAGGACAAACATCCCTGAAAGTTTCATCCAAATCCATCCAGCGGTTCTTGAGATATCTTGTCCATGGACAAACAAACAAACACGACTGAAAACAATACCTCCACCATCGCTAAGGCAGAGGTAATAAAGAGAATGATGATGAAAGTGATAATGAAGAGAATGATAACGATAGTGATGATAATGTTGAAGATGGGGTTAATGGTAAGGATGAAGATGATTATGATGATAGTGAAGTCTTATATGATAAATTTTACTGATGCTAAAACTCTGTCTATGGCTAACTGAGAAACATGGGCAACCCTTGCTAGTGATTGTGACGATGGAAGCTGTGATGGTCTGATGGAGGTGATGGTTGATGGTAGTTGTTGAAATATGGTTTGAGTAATGGTGTGATGGCATACATGTCATGATGGGGCACGTATAGGCTCCATCATATGTATTTGAATTGTGTATGTGAAGTATCTATACATTTGTGTTTATGCTAAAAAAAAAAATGCTTAAAAGACAAAGCAAAAGATTAGACAACAAGAACAACAAAGCATTGTAAGAACTAATTCCTTCAGAAACCTTAAGAAAACAACCAATGAAGTTGTGGATAAAAACAAGAATTTCCAGCAAAATATTTGTTCCAGATCTTTTAGACAAATCTAGAAAACATAGCAGGAAGCAAAGTGCAAGAAATTCTCATTTGGATGTCATTTGTTGGAAATTTCTATTCGTTTCTGATTGAGATAAATGACACACACAGTTGCAGGTAGGATTTGAAAATATTCTACAATGTCACTGTAATGAATAGATTCAACAAGAAATCTTACTTTTTAAGAAACCACCTCTGTTTTTCATTGTTTTATATGAACGGGTTCTAAAACATGACCAACACAAAAGCTGAGAGGTCAGACATGTCTTTCTGAATACATCATTTGATGACAATAGAAACATAAATCATTCAGTTGATTACTACCATCATTAAAATGATATTGCTGGTAATAATAATAATAATAATAATAATAATAATAATAATAACAATCTGGTGTGTTTATTTTGATGGCCTACCAATGTATACAGTGAGTTTCTCTGCCCTAGGTGTCAGGAAGACACTCGGAAAGAAAATGGAAACTAAATTGAAAGAAGATGATGATGATAATAATAATAACAATAATAATAATAATAGACCGCTTTGCCATGAAGCAAAGAAAGTTAGTTAAAAATTTCCTCTTCCTCTTTTTTTATTTATCTTCTCAGAATATTACTATCTAGCTAGATTTATACTGAACTGGAGCTACTGTAATGAAAAGATCACTTTGCCATGAGGTTGGTGCGACCACCGTCCCATCCCCACCACCTCTTCTTCATATTCAAACTGAGAGAAAGGGAATTTTTTTTTTTTTTTATGAACTCGTACGAGGCAACGGCCACACCTAAGAAGCAGAAGCAATCATAATACCTGAACACTCCTTCTAGGAGATGGAAACTCCAAAAATTAAACCAAGATTACAGGAATCTTACATCCTAGGCTGGAGATCCTGTCAGTGATGGTGTAAGGGGGAAAAAAATACTGGTGGTTGTGCAACCTAAAATTCACTAACCCTCATCATGAGAGCTGAAATGTCAAATAAAAATAGAAATTAGAATGGCATGAATGAGGCTGGAACATCTTGTGAAGATCTCTCACCCAGTGATAAAGTACCTGCTAGGAGATATACAAAAAGAATGCACAAGGCACAGAGCAACAGCGGCCTATTTGAATTAAGTGAGCAAAATCTGTGTGACCAAGCTAGAGCCATCAGAAAGTATGAATGGTTATCTCCAGTTGAACTAGAAAGCATTAACAGACGGGTGCTTAGGTATAGTAAGACCAGCAGTGAACGGAAGGATGAGAAAGAGAATGCAGATAGGGAAACTATGGCAGTGGAGTTAAAGGAAAAAAATGAGCATGAGGCTATGATTATTGATCGGGAAAGCAATGAGAGAACCGAGGAACAAATATCCATTTTAAATGACATCATTGATATTTGGACTTCTGATGAACAGAGCTTTCATGCAAGGTTTAAAAAAGTAGACAGAAAGAAACTCAATGAATGAGTCAGGAAGATAAATGATATCACTGGTGATATCAAGACTGATAACATCACAGACACCAGCAATCTGATAAATGCAATCTTGATCTTTATAGCCTGGAAGTTAGGTTTGAAAGCCAAAAGTAAATGACAACATAACCTGAAAGAACCATGATGGAAAAAGAGAATAACGCAGTCTATTAATGAGGCCATAAAGCATATTGATATTCTGGAATAGAAAAAGAGAAATGAAGTTCAGTGAGAGAAATATGTTGAGCTAGAGAGGAAGTCTAGGGTGAAGAGAAAGGAAATCAATGTTGTGATTGAGGTATTAAAACAGAGGTTGAAAGCTAAAGCACATAATCTAAAGAGATATGAACAGAGAATTGAGCAGTACAGATTAAACAGACTTTTTGAACAAAATCAGAAACGAGTCTATCAGGAACTGGGTCGGAAGGAAAAAGGTGAAAAAGCAGTGCCGGATGCTGAAGAAAGTAAAAGATTCTGATCAAACATATGGTCTCAGGAAAAACAACATGAAACTGAAGCAGAGTGGTTAAAGACACTCAAAGAGGAGAATGGAGAGTATCAGCAGGATGATCTGAGAGTAACTAAGGAGATGATTAAAGATCAGAGCAGGAAAATTCCTAACTGGAAAGTGCCTGGCCCAGATGGGGTTCAGGGCGTTTGGCTTAATAACTTGACAGCTCTGCATAGGAGAATTGTGAGACAGCTGGACGAAATACTGAATAGTGACATTCAAGTACCAGCCTGGATGGCAAAAGGAAGAATGGTACTATGCCAGAAGGAACCAAGTAAAGGGAATGCAGTTAGAAATTCCTAACCAATATATCTTGTTTACCACTGATGTGGAAACTGATGACAGGCATCATATCAAAGAGCATCTATAAGTACCAAGATGAGAATGATCTACTAGCAGTGGAACAAAAGGGGTGTAGACATAAGAGCAGGGGAATGAAGGATCAATTACTAATCAATAAGACTATCCTGGCTGATTGCAAGAAGAGATGCAAAAATTTGGCAAGTATAAAAATTTTGGCAAAGATATAAGTATCTGGGTATCATTGAAAGAGATAAGATGAATGAACACAAGATGAAAGAAATGTACAGGAAAGAGTATTTGAGGAGAACTTGGTTTGTGCTCCAATTGAAGCTAAATGGCCGCTTTAAGATTAGAACAATTAACACATGGGCTGTTGCTTTGATGAGATATGGGGTAGGAATATTATCTTGGAAGAAGCATGAATTACAAGAGATAGACTGGAGAACATGTAAATTAATGAGAATGAACAAGGAACTACAACGCATGAATGATGTATCAAGATTTATGTAAAGAGGAGGGAAGGAGGACAAGGATAAGTGTTGTGAAAGTTGTGTAAGGGAAGAGGAGAATAGCCTGGCTTGGTATATCAAGGGGAGTAAAGAAGAAATGATTGAAGCAGTGAAAATGTAGGGAACCTTAAAAGTGAACGAAGCGGTAGATCCAATACAATTTAAGAAAGACAAGAGAGAGCAGATGAAGAAAATTTGGTAGGACAAGAAAATGCACAGTCAATTCTTGAAGAATAAAGATGAGATTGATTGGAATAGAACCTGGCAATGGCTGCAGAAAGGAGACTTAAAAGGGCCCACTGAAGCATTAGTGTGCAGTGCTCAAGAACAAGCTCTCAGAACAAACTACTCCAAATATCACAGTGTAGGATGTGCTCTGAGAAGGGAGAAAGTATAAACCATATTGTTAGTAAGTGCTGTAAGCTTGCACAACATGAATATAAAAGGAGATACAACAATGTGGCCAGATATGTCCACTGGATGTTGTGCAGTAAAGCAAACTGCAAGTGAGCCAAACAATGGTATGAACTTGAGCCAGAGGGAGTAATGGAAAAAGAACATTACAAAATACTCTGGGATTTTAATATGCAGTGCGACCAAGTGATAGAGGTGAGATGATCAGATATCATGCTCATCCATAAAGATGAAAAAGAAGTAAAGATAATAGATATTGCAATACCACGCGATTTGAAGGTGAAATATAAGGAAACAGAAAAGACTGAGAAATACCAGCCACTGTGGGAGGAAATAGGAAAGTTATGGGGCATGAGGCAAGTAGTAGTGATACTGGTGGTAACTGGAGCATTAGGGGCAGTTTCCAAGGGCTTTGAAAAACATATTAAGAATACTGGAGATGCTGTCAGGCTTGAGGTGATCCAAAAAATAGCATTGTTGGGTACAGCTCACACTCTTTGAGTCACAGGAGAAAGAACTACTTGAAACCTTTGGTGATTTGTTGTTGCCTGATTTCAAGTAAAGAATAACCAGTAATTAAGAACTACCCAAGAGTCTTTCATAGTAGTGATCATAATGATAATAATAATAGATAAAAATGTCACTACCCTTTGGGATTTTCCAGTCAACACTGACAGAACGATCAAGGATAATCAACCAGACATAATTATCAAAGACAGGGAAGAAAATACTTGTACACTAATAGATGTAAGTGTCCCCACTGATAAAAATATATCTGTCAAGGAATTTGACAAATAAAGTAAATATAAGGACCTGGAAATTGAAATATAAATGATGTGGTATCTTAGAGCAACAACTATTCCTGTTATTGTAGGTGTTCTAGGTATGAGGAACATCTGAACAACATTCCAGGAGAACCATGTCTCAGAGAAATCCAAAAGATGGTGCTGACAAGTACTGCCCATATCCTTAGAAAAACCCTATCAATTTAGATGGCTGTGTTGTATTACATGAAAATATTTCACTACTGTCCCTTCCACTTTTCCACCACAAGCTTTCAGTCATACTGTAACATCTCTTATCCTTCACTCGTCCTAGGACACTGAGTGTGTCTTGGTGAGTGATTGTAACAGACATGCAGATTAAAAGTAAATAACGATAATAATTATAATAATAATAGTTTCAAATTTTAGCACAAATTTTAGCAAGTTTGGGGAAGCAGGCTAATCAGTTACATCGACCTCAGTACTCAGCTGGTACTTATTTTATCAACTCCTAAAAATGGAGGAAAGGCAAAGTCAACCACAGAGGAATTTGATCTCTGAATGTTAAGATGGACAAAATGCTGCTAACCATCTTAATAATAATGATCATCATCATCGTCGTTTAATGTCTGCTTTCCATGCTTGCATGGGATGGACGGTTTGACTGAGGACTGGAGAGCCAGAAGGCTGCACCAGACTCCAGTCTGATCTGGCAACGTTTCTACATCTGGATGCCCTTCCTAAAGCTAACAACTCCAAGAGTGTAGTGGATGCTTTTACGTGCCACTGGCACGATGGCCAGTCAGGCGGTACTGGCAATGACCATGCTCAAAAGGTGTTTTTCACATGCCACCTGCACAGGAGCCAGTCCAGCGGCAATGGCAACGACCACGCTTGAATGTTGTTTTTCACATGTCACCGGCACATGTGCCAGTAAGGCGATGCTAGCAATAGTCACGTTTGAATGGTGCTTTTTATGTGTCACCAGCATGGGAGCCAGTCAGTGGCAGTGGCAGTGATCACACTCGGTTGGTGCTGTTAATGTTCCACTGGCATGAGTGTCAATCAAGCAGTACTGTCTTCAGCCACATCAGCGATTTTGATTTCACTTACCTCAACAGCTTTTCACAAGGGCATTGATAAGTGGACTGGTTATACACCACTGGCATAGATGGTCTCACTTGGCTTGTCAGGTCTTCTCAAGCAAAGCATATCTCCAAAGGTCTTGGTCACTAGCCATTGCCTCGGTAAGGTCCAATGTTCAAAGGTCATGCTTCACCACCTCGTCCCAGGTCTTCCTGGGTCTACCTCTTCCACAGGTTCCCTCAACCGCTAGGGTGTGACACTTTTTCACACAGCTGTCCTCATCCATTCGCAACACATGACCATACCAGCATAGTTGTCTCTGTTGCACACCATATTTAATGCTTCTTAAGTCCAACTTTTCTCTCAGGGCACTTACACTCTGTTGTATATGCACACTGACATTACACATCTAGCGGAGCATACTCGCTTCATTCCTGGCAAGCTTACACATGTCCTCAGCAGTCAAGGCCCATGTTTCCCTGCCATGTAGCATGGCTGTTTGTACACATGCGTCATACAGTCTGCCTTTTACTCTGAGCGAGAGGCCCTTTGTCACCAGCAGAGGTAGGAGCTCTCTGAACTTTGCCCAGGCTATTTTTATTCTAGCAGCTACACTTTCAGAGCATCCACCCCCACTACTGACTTGGTCACCTAGGTAACGGAAGCTAACAACTTCTTCTAGTTTTTCTCCCTGGAATGTGACAGAAGTTGTTCTCTGCACATTTTCAGTGTTTATTGCACCTGAGCATTTGCCACATACAAAAACTATCTTCCCAGTTAGCCTTCCTTTGATATTGCTGCACCTATGATGTGTCCATAGCTTACACTGAGTACAACTTATGGAGTTTCTACACCTCTTCTACAGATTGAACAGTGCTATCTACCTGAAGGGATTTGTGGTTTGTCTGCCTTCCTACTTATTAAGACTTTGGTTTTTAGCTAGGTTGACTCTAAGGCCCTTCAATTCTAATCCTTGCTTCCACACCTGAAACTTTTCCTCTAGTTCTGATAGTGACTCAGCAATTAGAGCAAGGTCATCAGCATAGAGGGGGTCCCAGGGGCATCCTGTCTTGAATTCCTCTATTATTGCCTGGAGGACTATGATGAATAAGTGGCAGCTGAGGACTGATCCTTGGTGGTCCCCTACCCCTACCCCTACCCAGAATTCTTCACTGTACTCGTTGCCAACCCTTACCTGTACATGGCTTGCGCAGCTCTCACTAACCATTCATCTATCCCTAGTTTCCTCATTGACCACCAGATAAGGGATCAGGGGACCCTCTCAAAGGCTTTCTCCATGTCAACGGAAGCCAGGTACAGAGGTTTATCTTTGGCTAGGTATTTCTCCTGCAGCTGTCTTACCAGAAATATAGCATCAGTGGTGCTTTTCCCTGGCACAAACCCAAACTGCATCTCATCTAAACTGACTCCTAATTAGTTGGCTTATGACCCTCTCCGTGACCTTCATTACCTGATCCAACAACTTGATACCTCTGTAGTTATTTGTATCTAAAGCATCACCTTTACATTTGTAGCAGTGGACTATGGTGCTGCTACATCAGTTATTAGGTATGACTCCTTCATGTTTCACCTGGTTGACTAGGCTATAGCTGACACTGCCAGATATTTTGAGCATCTCTACGGTAATTCCTGACTGGCCAGGGGCTTTCCCTGTCTTCATATCCTTAATTGCTTTATCTACCAAGGTACTGTCAGTTCAGATAGCTGGTCCCTCTGTTGGGTCAGCATTCGGCAGACTCTCTTTCTCCCATTCATTCTCTTTATTTAGCAACCTTTTACAGTGGTGTCTCCAAACCTCTCTCTTTGCAGCCTCGTTTAATGCAAGTGAACTATCATCTGTGCAGACACATTTCTCACCTACAACATCATGTTTCTCTCTCACACACTGTCTTGCAACATGAAATACCTCAAGTCTTTGGTCCTCATGGTGCAGAACATTGGCAAATTTTTTCTTATCTGCTTCCCCTCTGGCTAAATAAACCTGTCTCCTAGCTTCCCGTCTGGGAGTCTGATACTATTGCCCACTACCACTGTTCTTCCAGTCCTTTCAAGCCTGTTTCTTTTTCCTAATGGCCCTGTCAACAACATTGTTCTACCACCATGTTACCTTGGGCTGAGAGGGGATTTTGCACCATCCACAGATCTGCCCTCAGCAGGTTGTCCCGTAGAAACCTCCAGTTGTCTTCCACATCATGTGATGCTATATCTCCCTCTATTTTGTCAAAAGCTTCGAGTAAGACATCTCTAAATCTTTGTCCATTCACAGGATCCTTAAGCTTCCAGACCCTTCTCCTCCATGCTGGTTGTCTTCTGAGCATCCATTTAGCCTTGATCCTGAAGTCGCTGACTACTAGTCTATGTTGTGGGGTACATTCTTCACCTGGGAAAGTTTTGGCATTTATAAGCAGCCATCTTACCCTTTTTGGTTCCCTCCACATTGCGGGAACCAAAACTATCGCCTCTATGTATGCCATGGAAGCCTCCTGCATGTTGTCCAACATGTCCATTGATGTCATCAACTACAAAGAGAAGGTCCCTGTCATTCGTCAATGAAGTAGTCAGCAAGAAGGTGTCATAAAATCAGTCTTTCTGTCCATCAGGTAGCCCCGGCTGAGGGGCATAAGCCGAGATAACGGTTGCTAACCCATTATGTAGCACTAATCTAATCTTAAGTATTCTATCACAGATTCTGACTACTTTAATTACCTTATCAACCCATTTCTCTACAAAAAGTATACTCATGCCTCCGATCCTGTCAGTGTTTTCTGCCCAGGATATCTTGTACCTCTGTTCTTTGCCTGTGAGGAACTTATCAGAACCTCCTCTCCACCTTACTTCTTGGATGCAGCACACATCTACACGTCTCCGTTCAAGCATCTCAGCAATCTCACCAGACCTACCTTTCAGTGTGCCCACATTGAGTGTGCCAATCTCAAGGGTGTGGGAGGTGTGGGCCTGTGAGACCCTGGGATGGGGGACAGCAGTGTCATGTACCTGAAAAGAAAGCTCGCATTTGGCAGAATTCATATGCAAACAATAGCCTTCGGCTTGCATACGCTACACCATCATTTTTATGCGCGACATGATCACTACCTTACATAGGAGATAAACCCTACATAGGGGTGGGGATGGCATTAAGCCTTTAGAAGTGTTCATAGGAGACAACCAAAAGATGTCAGAGGATAGGGACTTCCAGTACAGGTGGTGGGGGTGGGAGGGCAGTGTACTGTGAAATAGCAAAGTTAGAGAAGAACATCTTCTGGATTTGTATTATTTTGACAGAGTTATTAAAATGAAGTAGCGGAATCTGAGTGAGCTAGTTTATATAGAGTGGGGTGGGGTGGTGGAGGAGGGGGAAGTGTTGGAGAAGCAAGTGGTTATCGAAACAGAGAGAGAGAGGCGGGGGACCAGGGTTAGGATGGTCAAAGATAGAACACAAGGGAGAAAAATATTCTTTTGGGATTTGGGGTAACATAATTTAATGAAACAGCAGATGCTGATAACAGTGAAATAGAACTGAAAAATCTTAGAATTTTTGGTCAGCCAATCTGTGACAAAATTAGAGAAATAAGTGACGATGTGAAAAAACTGAATAAATGAATAAGTGACGAATAGTAAATGCACGTGAAAGGAACTTAAGTTCATTTCTAAAACATAACAGCATGGAAGACGAAACTATGTTTAAACTATGTTTACATAGGTAATGAAATAGATAGAATAATGAAAAGAACTAATTAGGGGACTTTGATCTGCACAGAAAGAGAGGTGTAGATGTACGAAGATGAAAAAAAAACAAGATTTCTTATCTGAACATCTTCTGGATTTGTATTCTTTTGGCAGATTTATTAAATAATAATAATGATGATGATGATGATGATGATGATGGTTTCAAATTTTGGCACAAGGTCATCAAGTTTGAGAGAAGAAGGTAAGTCTATTACATCACCCCCAGTGTTAAACTGGTACTTATTTTATTGACCCCAAAAAGATGAAAGGCAAAGTAGACTTTGGTGGAATTTCAACTCAGAATGTAAAAATAGACAAAAATACCTGGCATGCTAATGATTCTGTCAGCTCACTGCCTTAGTAATAATATCTAGCTGAATTCTTAATAAAAACACTGAAATCTTCCTTTCTGTAAATGTTTGATTGCAAACAGTGAGCAGAGGAAGAATAATTTCATCATCATTTTTGTAATGAACCTGAATTGCAACATTGTACAATTAACTAACGACAACTTATTCAACATTATCGTTGTATGTTCCATCCATACTCATGTATGCTTGGTATTCATGTATTGTACGATTAGGAATAAAAGAATGAAAATATTTCCAATTATTGCATATGTATTGTACGGACTCTTCCCAAAGATTTCGGTATTCTGTTGTTTTTGAGCAAGAGTGAAACAGCTCTGAACATACTGTTACAATCACCCATGACTTTTTTAAAGGCGTAAATTAACAAATTAATGTAATTGTTGAATATAGGCGCAGGAGTTGCTGTGTGGTAAGTAGCTTGCTAACCAGCCACAAGGTTCCGGGTTCAGTCCTACTGCGTGACACCTTGGGCAAGTGTCTTCTACGATAGCCTTGGGCTGACCAAAGCCTTGTGAGTGGATTTCGTAGACGGAAACTGAAAGAAGCCCATCTTATATATATATGTATATATATATATATATATATATATATATATATATATATGTATGTGTATGTATATGTTTGTGTGTCTGTATTTGTCCCCCCAACATCACTTGACAACTGATGCTGGTGTGTTTACATCCCTGCTACTTAGCGGTTCAGCAAAAAAGACCGATAGAATAAGTACCAGGCTTCCAAAGAATAAGTCCTAGGGTCAATTTCCTCGACTAAAGGCGGTGCTCCAGCATGGCTGCAGCTAAATGACTGAAACAAGTAAAAGAGTAAATACAGTAATGGACTTCACCTTCAGTTTAAACTTTAGCTGGTTTTGTGAGCAGATCATGAAGGAAAATTACAACACCAAAAGGGATGAGATACTAAGTGATAGCAATTTGTCCTTTAGAAATCTGTCTTCCTAACTTTGAAATAGATGATTTTTTGTAAATAATAAAAACGAAATTAATAAGGTATTTCACCTTCAATGTTGACTTGATTTGTCTATATCATATCTATTTTACTACTTTGCTATACCTAAACAACACCACCAACTTTCAAACCTTTTGCTTGTTTTACATGGCATTATCATTATTTCTGCTGTTAAGGTGCTGAGCTGGTAGAATTATTGACATGTCAGACAAAATGCTTAGTGGCCCTTTGTCCATCTCTAGATTCTGAGTTCAAATTTCGACCAAGGTTGACTTTGCCTTTCATCCTTTTGGGAGTCAATAAAAGAACTTCCAGTAGGGTCAATGTATTTGACTAGCCCCCTCCTCCAAAATTCCATGTCTTGTGCCTGTAGTAGAAAGGATTATTATCTTTTTGTTTATTGTCTGGTTCAAATATGTGTTGCATCAGCTCCCAAAGGTTTGTTGATGTTATTGGAAATAATTTGTTTAATCTTGTTAATTTTGGTTAGAATTTTAAATAAGGATCCCAAACTTCAACAGGTGAAGAGGGGGGTTGCTAAATTGTGTATTAAATGGCACAACTGTGGTAATATTTATCTGCTTTAGTCTGTTTTACTTTCGTTGAAATTATGGCATCATTAATGCTCGCTAATGGATTCAATGAGGAAGCAGCAGGAAAATTTCATATGACTATCAGCTTCATGAAAGAGCATAAGTATGAAAGCAAGTATTATTACAACAACGGTTTTAACAAAACACACAACAACAAAATCAACAACAACAACAAGAACAGTAACAAAAACAACAAAATATAATAATGACAAGAATATAAGTGATAGAGCAACTCCACAGGCAAGCAATTATTTGCTGGAATAGCAGCAAAATCATCTCAGTACTATGAAGTAAATCTGTGTGTTGCAGCTGAGGACAGAAAGCAAAGATGCCATGTGTATGGTACAGAAGTCCACTTTAGAGCTGTCTCTTCTCAACAAAATGTGGGTAAGAGGAACCCCCCACTACTGCCAATGCCACAACCCAACTGCTGCAACAACATACAGTAGTTACAGTAGCAGCAACAAAGGGGACTGGAACAACAGCAACAGCAAGGCCAGCAACAATGACAGCAGAACCAAAACCTGCAACTCAGGAAAATATCCAACCTAATTCTGTCTCTATAACTCTCCCTCATTCCTCCCACTCTTTTTCAAACACATATAGATACACATGCAAACATACCTCCATATCCTTTCACATCAAATCTTTCTCACATGAAAATATCAGCTTGTAAGGTGGAGGTCCAGCAAATCAAAAGGGAACAAAAACGACAAATTTTTTTTAAAAATCTACACCTGCTCTGAACATGCCACATAACCATGATAGCATCACTGAAACCACACTGACGAAAAACATAAATCCATAACTCCTCCTCCTCTGCCACCACCACCAACAACAACAACTTCCACCTCAACAAAAATAAAACTGACACACAAACACATCAAAATCCCCTCCTTACCAACCATGAAAAACTTTGTATTTATAAGGAGCACAAATAAAAAAAAAAAACTAGAAAAAAAAAAAGAAAATCGACATTGAAGCAGAGGGAGATATCTTAAGGCCCAGTTCTTTCTAAGTGTAAAAAAATTTGAAATTAATAAGGCTGAACTTGGGATCATATAAAATATTGAGGGAGAGTTTCCCCAGTGGTGTAGGAAGTTCATGCAAAAGGGTTACTAGTAGGATCCTAAAGGCCTTCCTAAAGGAGACTCAAAATTCAATGGAGACCATTTCCCCAAATCTCCAGGACCACCAAATAAGTAAGTAACCTGTTTCCTTTTCTTCTCTTTATCTTTCAACCAGCCTGGAGGTGCCAAGAGTGGGGATCATAAATACAAATAGCTTGGACTCACACCTGAAGTTGAGCCTCCTGCCCAGTGATTTCAGGTTGCTTGATTTGTTTAGATGTAACAGCCATCAGCAAGACTAGAATTTCCAACACATATGTCTTAGCACCAATATTTGGTGATTTTGAGATCTTTACATCTCTCACTTGGCCTAGAATGAGTGGCAGGATGGCAGTGCTGTTTCAGAAAGACCAAGGCCTTGAGATATGGTTATTCTTTCTGGATCCAATTGGTAAGTTTGCAGTAAGTTGGTGAATAGTAACAAAAGAGGCATCTTTAGACTAGTTGCTGTGTATGCCTAAACTGGGGTGGGGCAGCTAGATTTCTTCAGGCATTTGGAAGTCTTCCCACAAATGTCCCATTCTTTAGCACTAGTAGGTGATTTGAATGCCAGCTTGATTGCATGCATGGATTGAATGGGGCCAGCTGATTTGAAAGGGGTTATAAAACCTCACAAAGTTGCTCAGTCTGTGTAGACAGGCTGCATAGACAGGGAGCCAGTTACTGGAAACTAAAGGTGTCTTTCCCAGCATACCAAAATTACAAAGACTGGATTAGAGAACTAGTTAAGAGGGAGTTGACAGGGGTAGTCATCAACAACTGATGGTGGTTAGCTCTAAAAAGTTCTAATAGATAAGAATCAATTAGATTTAGTAAGGAACTAGATATAGAGAATTCTAGAGTAGAGGGAGAACTAGTTAGTCATCTGAAAGAGGTGCTTAGAAAAGGCAATCTGATTAATGTGCCAGCAGCAAGTATGGCCCTTGACTGATTCTTCAACTATAAGTGTTATGCTTCCCTCGGACTGACTCGCAGAGATAACATAACGAGTTATACAATTTAATTATTACATTTATTGTTCAATTACATACAAAGAACGCACTCACCCAATGTTCGTTATGAATAAACAAAAGTCATGTCCGCCATATATATATCAATGACATTTTACTACGACAGTCCCACAAGACAACAACAATGAAACAATGAACTCAGACGAACCACATGAATTACATATCTAACAGTCCATATAACACCTCCCCACTGAAATTGATGCTACACAAGAAGTATCAACAGCAAAGTCTCTCTTGGGTTTTACGGGTTCTCTTGGACCGTCTTGGGTTGTCTGGTCCATACTCTGGAACGGGTAACATGGTCTTGGGTCTGGTTTGTCTTTGTGTTAGTGGCACAGTTTCCGAGATCTCCATCGGGTGATCTGTTGCAAATTCAAATACAGTGTTTTCTGCATCACCAGGTTCATTGTCTTCCTCAGTTGTGTACCGCGGTCGCAGCTGTTCCCAGTGTCGTCTCCACATCGGGCCATGAGGTATGACCTTCACGTTAAAGCAGCGAGTACCCAATGACTTCTTAATGATTGCTGGTACCCATCGGGGATCTTTGTCTCGGCGAGGTCCATAGTAGAGTGCATACACAGGATCTCCGGCCTTGTACTGCCTGGTAACTTTAGCGACATCAGCCGAGCTTGGAGTCACCTGAGACTTATGTGCTTCCTTAGACTGTTTGCCTTGAGCAATGTGTGTTGGCGATGGCAGCAGAGAATCAATCCTTGTTCGTATCTGCCGGTTATTCAAAAGTTCACTTGGAGAGAATCCACAGGATGTTGGTGTTCTCCGGTACTGCATCAAGAATTCTTGAAGTGCTCGTGTTGGCGGAAGAGAAGACTTCCTCAGAGCTTGTTTGAAGGTCTGCACCAAACGTTCCGCTGCTCCGTTGGTAGCTGGGTGGTAAGGTGCCCCTGTCAGGTGTGTGATCCCGTGTTCTTTGCACCAGCTCTGGAACTCCTTAGACGTAAAAGTTGGTGCATTATCGGTGACCAGTGTGTGAGGAAATCCGAAGTGCGCAAAGTCTTCCTCAAGCAGATTCAAAGTGGCTTTGGAGGACGTGGAGGAAGTGGGATGAATGCATGGGTACTTGGAATAAGCATCTGTGATCACCAGTCAATCTCTACCCATAAAATTTATTGCATGATCCAGATGTAAGCGGCTCCACGGCTTTTCTGGTAACATCCATGGGTGAACTGGAGGCTTAGATGGCTGCCTTTGATGTTCGTTACATGAATCACATCGTCGACTGGCTATCTCTATAGCAGCATCGATACCAGGCCAATATACAGCAGTTCTTGCTAGCTGTTTCATGCGTTCCATGCCAAAGTGTCCGAGATGCAGAAGATTGAGGATCTTTGGCTGCAAGCTATGTGGAATCACAACTCTAGATCCATGTATAAGGCATCCATGACAGATACTAAGTGAGTTTGATAACTTACGGAACTTGTTGACTTCGTCATTGATCTCTATGTTCTTTGGTGGCCAGCCTTCACGGACGTAGCACATCACTGTAGATATCACTGGATCTTTCCCTGACTCTTGACGGAGGACGTTAGCATCCACAGGTTGGACTTGAATACTAAGAGCTTTGATGGCACACACCATGTCTATGTCTTCACCATTTTCCTTTCTGTCAAAGTCGTTGTCATCACCGAATGGCAAGCGACTGAGGGCATCAGCATTGCCATGATCTGCTGATTTCCGATATTCAATGGTGTAGTCAAACTGGTTCAGCCACAGGGCCCATCGTGCTAGTCTGTTAGCAGCGAGAAGTGGCGTCCCTTTCCTCGGACTGAATAGTGATGTCAGTGGCTTGTGGTCAGTCACGAGTACGAATTTAAGACCGTACAAATATTGGTAAAACTTCTGCAAGCCAAATATGATAGCTAGGGCTTCCTTTTGAATTGAGAGTCTTGGACATATTGGATATTGGGCGCTCGCTTCCATCAGGATAGCGGTGAAACAGGACTGCTCCAATACCAACGTTTGATGCGTCACAAGCCAGTCCCAAAGTTTTGTTTGGATCGAAGTGTATCAGAACTTGACTTGATGAAAGTACATTTTTCAAGTGATCAAAAACTGACTGTTCCTCATCTCCCCACTTCCAAATAGTTGACTTTTTTGTAAGGCAATAGAGTGGCTCTGCTATACTGGCTAGGTTTGGGATAAACTTTCCATAAAACTGAACTGAACCTAGGAAAGATTTCAAGCTTGATTCGTTCGTTGGAGATGGCATCTTTAAGACTGCTTCGACTTTGGATCCCTTAGTGATCCCTTCAGTCGACAAAATGTGTCCAAGGTATTCTACACTGGGTAGTGCAAACTGGCACTTTTCACGGCGACATCTGAGTCCATTGTCGCTTAGACGTGTGAGCAGACACTTTAGGTTGTTTAAGTGACTGTTTGCATCTTTCCCACTGACGAGCATGTCATCCTGGAAGACGGCCACTCCAGGTAGATCATGGGTCAGGTTTTCCATGATCTCCTGAAAGTAACCAGGTGCTGACTTGATTCTGAAAGGGAGTCGTTGTTGCAGGAGTACTCCACGGTGAGTGCTGAGTGCGAGTCTGCGTTGACTTTTTGGAGCCAGCTTGATCTGATTATAGGCATCAGCAAGGTCTATCTTTGTATATCTGAATCCACCTCCGAGTTTCTGCATCAGTTCAGCAGGGAGTGGCATTGGATGACGGTGATCAGCAAGTTGGTCATTAATTCCCACAGAGTAGTCACCACAAATCCGTAGTTTGGGCTTCAGGTTGCTTGAAGCGTGTGCTTTACGAATCGGTACCACTGGCGTTCCGTATTCATTGAATTGAACAGGTTTCCAGATTCCCTTGGCGATGCCTTCTTCGTAACCTTTGGCCAGGTCATCACGAAGAGCAAATGGGACCGGACGTGCCTTGTGAAAGACTGGTGTTGCGTCCGATTTGAACTTCACTTCCAGTTCAAAGTTCTTGAGACAGCCCAATTCTTGCTTGAAGAGATCTGGAAATTCATCACACATGTTGTGACAATCTTGCTGCAGGGAAACATAGGGCTCGCTTGAGGTCTTTGGATACATCCCTTGTGCACCTTCCCTCTTAGCTTGGCTGTCTATGCTTTTCAAACCTAGAGCAGTGTCTACGGAAATTCCCAGAGTCTGGATAGCATTCCGACCCAGCAAATTAAGATCAGAGATCTTGGTGACTATGTAAGGTATAAGATCCTGCTTACCAGTTGTTGGATCCTTGGTTTGGCCCATGAAAGTTCCTAGAACAGGCAGGTTGTGCTTGCTGGCAGATTCATAGCGATGCTTGACATCTTGCAGCTTTGGTCTTCCAAGTTGTTTCCAGACTGACAAAGAAACAAAATTGCCTGTAGTAGCAGTGTCCAATTCCATTGTGAACAGTCTGTTCTGGATTGTTACTGGCACAATTAAACTATGAGTGTTTCGGGAAACTTCACCTAGGATCGCCTTGACTAGCTCAGCTTTTGTGATTCTTTTCACGGGAGTTTGTGAATGACCATTGCGTTGCTGATGTTGTTTTTTCCTACACACCGCTTGCAAATGACCCTTTTTATCACAAAAATGACATTTGGTTTCCCTGAAAGGACAGTCTGTTGCTTTGTGGGCCTTTCCACATCGGTAGCATTTCTCCTGGTTTGTGGAATAAGACTGCTGATGTTTCTTTTGAGGACTCTTATTCCTGTTCTGCTGGACCTTGTACACCTGCTTGGTTTTGGAACCGTATACAGTTTCTTTTGCAACCTTTGCTGCGTCTTCAGTCTCAATGGCAACCTGGACAGCACGGGCAAAATCTAGTTCTGAGTCTTTTATCTTAAAAAGCGCCTTCAGAACCGCTTCATTGTTAACCGAACATATGAATCTCTGTCTCAGAGCTTCATCCTGTGGGTTGGTGATCGCTGGAAAATCACAGGTAGCTGCATCCTGGCGTATACGTGCTGCCAGCTCCTGGAGAGTTTCGCCTGGCTTCCGCTGCATATCACTCCAAAACTTGAAACGCTCTCTCACAATGAAAAGTTTAGGGTCGAACTGTTCCTTCATGAAGTCAACGATTTCGTCCATTATCAAGTTGTTGATATCTTTAGGCGGATTTTGTTGGGTAGCCAGATTAGCAAGTTGTTTGTAAACAGTAGCAGTCTGATTGGTCAGGAACACTTGTGCCATGCGTTTTTCAGGTACAGCATTAGCAGCCACAAACGTACGGAATCTTGACCAGTAATCAGGCCATAATTCTGTCGCTGAATCAAATGCAGTAAATGGTGGAATCGACACTGTTGTTGAAGCAGCTGAAAAATAGCCACTAGAATCGCCTTCAACTTGTCGAGCACCAAACAGTTTTAACAGAGCGTCCATATCTCTCTGATGTTGTTGCATTTGCTTGTCCATTTGTTCCCTAAACAATTTAATAAGTTCTACTGTCTGTTTTTCAGCCATTGTTATTACGATGAATAATTTTACGGTAAAGTAAGCATGTATCCTATCGGTCCTATCGGCGACGCCAATAAACTCTGTTATGTTTCCCTCGGACTGACTCGCAGAGATAACATAACGAGTTATACAATTTAATTATTACATTTATTGTTCAATTACATACAAAGAACGCACTCACCCAATGTTCGTTATGAATAAACAAAAGTCATGTCCGCCATATATATATCAATGACATTTTACTACGACAGTCCCACAAGACAACAACAATGAAACAATGAACTCAGACGAACCACATGACACACGGAACGTCAGACGAATTACATATCTAACAGTCCATATAACAATAAGCATGAAGGTTGCATTGTCAGAGTTAGAGTATTTGCCTTAAGGTATGAGAGAAGAGTAGCCATTTGATGAGCTCAGGTGGCAGGAGTGCAGTACAACTAAGTTTTTTAAGGATTGAGAGGGCTGCATGTGATTTGATTCCAAGCAAATATATGTATCTTTTCACTGGCACTCAGCTCAATTGTTTGGAGCAGATGGGCTGAAAATGAGAGTAGGCATTACTGTCAACCTCAATGGCTAGTTGCAGCTCTCAAATGGGGATGGCCAATAACAGCTGACGAAATATAAGAAGTGATGGTTGGATGCACAAGTAAGAAATCAATGGGATTGGATGGTCTGTCATATGAGCTTTATCTCCATAAGCCAGGCTTGTTTGACAGATGTTTTCTGCTGCAACTGTGAAAAGAAGTGTGGTGTTGCTGCTGAGAAATGACTAGAACAAGGGGTATAATTTTAATTTTGAGCCACTAACTCTGCTAAGTGTAAAATTAAAAATTTTGGCCAAGGTGTTAGATAAGAGGTTGGGGCTTGTCCTTGATACTCCAGAAAAGGAGTAGGGTTAAGTAAAGAAAATCTCACACAGAACTGGATATGTCTATAGATGGTCCAACGTACTGGAACAATAACAATAATAATTGTTTTAGCAGGAGGGATTAGCTGATACTAACAACCCCACTACCTGACAGGTACTTTATTTTAATGACCTTGAAAGGTTGAAGGAAAAGTTTATCCTGGTAGTATTCAAACTCAGAACATAAAGAGCTGGAAAAAATGCCACTGAGCATTTTGCTTGACATGCTAATGATTCTACCAGCTTGCAGAAACCCAAACATTTTGAAGGGAGGGTAATTAGCTAATACCATTGACCCCATTATTAGAACAGTACTGACAGTATGAGTCCTGGGAGGGATGAAAGACAAAGTTAACGCTAGCAGAAACTGAACTCATAATGAATGTTTTTCAGAGAAATACCTCAAGACATTTTGTCTGACACTTTAATGATTCTGCTAACTCACATTGTCATGAGGCCAGGAACTTGGGAAGAAGATAGATAACATTGACTCCAGTGCTTGATTGGTATGCTATTTTTCCAACTCCAAAAGGATGAAAGGCAAAGTTGGGCAAGGCAAGATTTGAACATGGAATGTAAAGTGTCAGAAAAAATTCTATTTTGTCTATATAACTGGTACTGATCAGGAATTGCAATCAACAGACTGTATCAGCAATTTGAAATACTAACAGGTGGAATTCTGCTTAAAGCACACTGTATAACCTGTGATAACTTTTTTTCATTTTTTGGGAATTTTCAGAAAATTTTTGCAAATTTGTATCATATATACAACCTTCTGATACACTCCTCATTTGTTTGTCAGTCTGATGTGTTGATGTTTTTCAATATCTTTCTCTTCATAACCACATTTAATGGGATTTAAGCCAAAAATTCGGACTGTCTGTATATTAAACTGTGAATTACCTTTCACCTTTTACTTGTTTCAGTAATTTGACTTAAAGGGTTTTAGTCGAACAAATTGACCCCAGGACTTTTTTAAAGTGTAGTGCTTATTTTATCAACCTCTTATATATCAAACCACTAAGTTACAGGACTTAAATACACAAACACCAGTTGCCAAGTGGTGATGGGTGGACAAACACAACCACAAAGATACACATATAGATATATATACAACAGGCTTTGTACAGTTTTCATCTACCAAATCCATTCACAAGGCTTTGGTTAACCAGAGGCTATGGCCACACAGTGGGACTGAACCCAGAACCATGTGGTTGTGAAGCAAGCTTCTTACCACAAGCTACATCTACACTTACTGAAAAAGAGAAATTTGAAGAATTAAAAAAGATTATTTTTTTCATAGTCACATGAATTCCCATGTGTAGAATACAAATTTGCAAAAATTTTCTGAAAATTCTGAAAAATAGAAATGTTATGACAGGTTAGATGGCATGCTTAAAGCAGAATTCTGCTGACTAATGGAATCAGTTTCCTTGGTTCTGTCAGAAGATTGACTGCTACAAACATCATCCACAGCCCATGTAGAAGGTCACTCAGCCTTTTAGAAAAAGCAGCCAACCTTCATCCCATCCCAACCACACAGGCATAAAAAATGTGAGCATACTATTGGAGAATTTAGTCTTAGATACACAGTATTTGAATAAAAGTTGGAATAATTATGATTAGCACATAGTTGATCACAGGTTTGCTAGATTACATCTGACCTGGGATTGCACAACAACAACAGCAAAAACAACAATTAACATTTGACCTCAGTAAGACGAAAGGGGTATTGATGTTCTGGCACAGCCATTTTGGCACTGCTCATTCAACACTGACTTATTTGTCATCAGAGATTTCCTTGGTTCTCTCTCTCTCTTTCTCTCTGATTATATGCATGAGTATCTAGTCATATTTATATGTATGTGTCATCTCTTTCCCTCCCCCTCTCTCTCTATCAATCTCTATGCATATATTTCTTTGCACACATGCATGTATTTGCCTCCAGTATCAAAACATCTCATCACTAACTTGTTTAGTCACCTGTGCCAAATCTTCAGCATCCAGAGGGCAATGTCTAATCGTCTCACTCTAACTTTCTCCATGCAATTTAAAGGACACTACTAAATATCATAAAATATTTTCCCATATATGCTACCATTTCTACCACTGTATTACTGTTTTAAAAAAATGTCTATGACATTAGCATTATATTTTGTTGTGTCTCGGGAGAGTGATAGTCATTATGCCAATATTAATAACTCACACACTGGTTCAATTCTTTACTATGATATGTCATATTTTATTTTGGTTCAGTCAACCTCTTGCTTACTCTGAGTTTCACATGTGGATGCACAGGATTTTCAGGTATATTATGACTGAATTTCTTGGCCTTCAAAATGGCCAACACCCCTGGCTCTCCCACTACTCACCTCTGGAAGGATCAGAAGCTCACTTTTTTCTCCAAACACCTTTCAGTCTGAATTCTCCTCGATTTTTCTAACTTTTGTCTTTTCATCTGCCCCATAGCTACACACCACTTCCCTTTGTCTCCTTTGCCACTTTACTTCATGCATCTCACTTACACCTTCTCCCACTACCTACATTTCGTCCCATACCATGCACACACTCATGCACATACCCTAAAGACACCCACACCAGGAGGTGGGTTCCACACTCACTCTCCTTCCTCTCATACTCCCCTTTCCCATACATTTGTACCTCTGACACATACACATATCTTGTCTTTTCTACCATCTTGTCTCCCACTCACCTTGTGATGTACACATATGTACACCAGTTTGTCCACTCACCACCCCCCACATATACTGTGATGTTAACACACACATATCTGCACAAATCTACTCGATGCACATGTATACACCCACACACACACACACTTACACATCACCTGACACATATATACTCAACTAGCACTCTCAAACAATTCCATTCTTTCTTTTCCCCTCCCTGCATCTCTCTTTCCTTTCCCTCTTCTCCACTAATCCCAATTCATAGTATTAGGCAAATTTAAGGTTTCACCCACCCACACTACAAAAACTAGCCACCTCATCACACCCTTCACCCCCAATTGATCAGCCCACCTTCTCTTTCAGTTTTTCCACCATTCAAGCAGACTCTATATGTGGTCACCAAAACCTGCTTGAAATACTAACCGAAACACCTTCCCACATCTTTCTGTTTCACAAAGACACGTACACACAAAAACATATAAACGCAAGTGCACACACAGACACTCACATATGCACACGCATGCATCACTTATACAAACACAATGACACAAGAATGTATGCCCACCCATACACCGACACACACACATACAAATGTACACATATTTTCACTCACTCATGCATTCTTCCTCCCTCTGCTACACTTGCTCTGCTTGACAACTGTGTTTCACATGTAGCTCATTAACACAGACACACACACTTACACTTTCTTCTATTTTCTTTACTTCTAACCTATTTATAAATAAAATGATCAAACTATGAGTCAGAGATATACCTTATTATATGACAACAGGACAAAAACCAGAGCAGCTCAAGAGTATAGCACACTCTAGATCAAGAGGTAACAGTACTAAAAGATGTGGACTTAGGATTTAATATTCAGTTTCACTATGCATTTAATAATTGTATATGATAATTTAACACCATAATCTGTTCAGTCATTGAGTGCTTTTACCAGCATATATTTAGACCAGCTGTCTGGGCTGAGGAGAACTTTCACTCACTGCCATCAAGGTGCTGCACTCTCTCAGCTGAATAAGTCATAAAAAAACACCCAGAATTTTGAAGAATGTGTACAAACATTATTATATGTAAACCTACGTAGTGGACATACAGACATTATTTTTACCTATTTAATTGCAGAAAGAAATCAAATGCACATTCTTAATTGATTTTTTACTCTTACTGGGGTTTCTTCAGAGGTAGCTACATCACTTGACCAGTCCCAGAGAAACATGAATACACATCAGATCTAGTAGCTCTAGACAACTGGAACTACTAATTTGCATATACCAGTGTGGCAAGACTGATTTCTGATGTTCTGCTGCTTGATATTCGTCTGGTTTAGATTACTCATCATATCTGTGTAGTTTCAGTCTAATCAGGTGTCTTCACAATAAATAAGTGCAATGGTGACGCCTTCCTAACTAGTCATTCACATTGTATTGTTGTATCATCTTTGTACAATAAAATCAATGTGAATAATAAAATTTCTTCAATAAAACTATTTTTCATTTGATATAAAAATTTTTATTTGGAATTTGTTGATTGTTTTTCTTTGTATTGTTTAAAAGAATTATTTTTACAAATTATTGTTTGTCAAAAATGGAAGTGGATTATGAAATATGTTGATTTCAGCTTCATCTGTATGACAAAGAGGATGTAAGTAATACAATATGCATGGCTTGCAATTTGATAATAAGCAATGGAAATATGGAGCCAGGAAGGCTGAGTAAATATCTTGAAAGCAAGCAAAGAAACTAGGTAAGCACTTCAATTGATGATTAGAATGAGACAATTGAGTGCAGCTGTTTGGATGTCATTGATTTGGCATGGCTGACTGAACAACCTGTTTTGGCACACATACACACACGTGTGCGTGTGCGTGTGCGCGCGCGTGCAGAAATGTACACATATATAGATACAGTGACAGAGAGAGAGAGAGAGAGAGAGAGAGAGAGAGAGAGAGAGAGACTACTTATACATAGAACATAGCTAATGCTCACACAAATAAACAGAAAGAGTGAGAGAGGGAAATAGGGAGAAAGTGGTGGGGAGAAGAAGAGAAGCATTAACATGCCTGATGTCAAATAAGTTAGCATGAAATCAGTGATGCCAAAATGACCAAGTAAAGAATTCATTAAGATCAGAAAGAACTACATCAGTATCTGAATTTGCTCCTTCTAGAAAAACTATTACAAGCCTTCCTTCAAAATTTCATATGTAATTGTTAAAGAAAATAAATCCCACTCTATTGGAGAAAACAAAGTAATGTCTTGTACACTGGAAATGACAAAACTGTACAGAGAATGGATGCAATGAAGCAACTGAAGCTAATGCCTTTGTCCAGTGACATTGAACACCAAAAATTAAGGACATAAATGAGAACATGACAAATCAAGTTATTAATGGGATTATAAGCTGCCATGCAAGAATCAGTATGAAACTTTATGAATCAACTTATGTTCCAAAACAATGGTCAGTTACTCATATTTGTGCACTATGTTAACAAATATAAAAAAGAAAACCATCAAGGAACAGTTTATATTCTGTTATATATATATATATATATATATATATATATATATATATATATATATATATATATAATAACACAAACAAGCTAAGGTTCAGAAATGGACTGTTACAAACATCTTTTTTATTCATAAACGAATCAATTGCATGTAAAAAAAAACTGTTTTCTTCAGGTGAAAAAAAGAAAGAAAATTTAACATTTAGGATTTTTCACACAAATAATATAGGACGTATATGCTGGATATATTTGGTTTATACATGTGGATGTAATTGTAACGGGAAAGACAAATTTGTATATGTTTTAGTACATAACTGTCTGTACACATTGTTAATACAAGATATGTCATCTGCAACTCTACCTTGGTGCCTTTGTTATTAAAATACTTGTTGTTAAAATTTTATTAGATCCTGAAACACATTGCTGAAACAAGTAGAAGAGAATATATATATATATATATATATATATATATATAGCAATAAGAAAATGGAGGAGAATATGCGGTATCCATCGACTTGCAGACAGTGTATTCCGTTGATTAATTTGTTTATTTTATAACTAAAATGACAAGAGCCACAATATACAGATGCATATGACATACCATGTCATATTAACAATTAAGGTTACAAATATAAAGGACATTTAGCAATTGGAGAATATACAGAAACTTACAGCTGTTTCGGCCTAGCGTTCGCATGCCCCATTCTATCCCTATAGCTCCTGTGCGCCGGAGTAATTACTGCTAATTACTCCGGCGCACAGGAGCTATAGGGATAGAATGGGGCATGCGAACGCTAGGCCGAAACAGCTGTAAGTTTCTGTATATTCTCCAATTGCTAAATGTCCTTTATATTTGTAACCTTAATTGTTAATATGACATGGTATGTCTTAAGCATCTGTATATTGTGGCTTTTGTCATTTTAGTTATAAAATAAACAAATTAATCAATGACACGTAAAAGCACCCACTACACTCTTGGCGTTAGGAAGGGCATCCAGCTGTAGAAACTCTGCCAAATCAGACTGGAGCCTGGTGTTGCCATCCGGTTTCACCAGTCCTCAGTCAAATCGTCCAACCCATGCTAGCATGGAAAGCGGACGTTAAACGATGATGATGATGATGATGATGGAATATACTGTCTGCAAGTCGATGGATACTGCATATTCTCCTCCATTTTCTTATTGCTGTATAAATTTAGGGTAAAATAACCCCGTTTTACCTGCACCCACTTATTGCACTTGGTATAACACTAGTGTAACAATAATTGGGTATCTTCCCAGCAGTATATTGGGTAGATACTATCCCTTAGTGGGTTGAATTCTCAACCCCTAACTCTTTTGCATATATATATATATATAAATATATATATATACACACACATATACACACATATATATACACATATACATATACACATACACACACGTGTAGTCAAACGGGACCTTGATGACTGTCGTGAGGCAGGAAAGTATACTAGTCCTTATATATTTAATACTCAATATTTCATATATTAAATAAGACATTCAATACTTCATTTCATTTTACTATTTATATTATATATTCCATATTCTACATCCCACATTAATTTTATAAGAATATAAATAAAACATAAAAAACAGACAGAGTTGGAACTCTTTTAAATAATATATTCCTCCATACACGATCATATTTTTTTTTATCCATATATATATATATATATATATATATATATATATATATATATATATATATATATACACATATATATATACATACACACACCTATACATACACACATAACAAGGGTGCTATTAAACACCAGCTTTGCTAAAAATAGGAGTCAATAATACTCTGAAGCTATAAAAATTAACACTAGATTTTCAAAGGCATGCTTGGAAAAAAAAAAACTAAGGGAATAATGATTGTGTTTTACCTCTGCAAAATTACAAGAAGGAATGCTAATTAACCTGGTATCATGATTTCAAATTTAGTGCCAAAAGCACTCGATTCTTTTCAGCTAAGTCTAAATTCAAAATCATGATACCAGGTTAACTGATGGTTCTTGCAATTTTGCAGAGGTAAGACACAATCCTTATTCACTTAGATTTTTTTCCAACCATGCCTGTGAAAATCTAGTGTTAATTCTTGTGGCTTCAGTGTATTTTGACTCCTATTTTTAGCAAAGCTGGTGCTTCATAGTTCCCTTATATATAATTCTTATATATATCTATTAATTTTGCGTATATGGTTTTTAGCCTGCAGCCGCTACAATTATTATCTTTCATGAGTATTAATGTTCTTTATATATATTTAAATGAAGTATATTTGCCACCTAAATGTGGTTTACCCATATGGGACGATGCTACTGTAGTTTATAGCCCCAGGAAGACATCTCATCCAGCTGGCCGATCAGTATTTGCGAAGGGAAATCATCATTCCCATATCTAGTCTGACGTGATACACACAGACCCGGATTTCTGGGCACAAACAGTGTGTTGTTAGCCAGCTGGAGGAGATGCCTTCCTGGGGCTATAAACTATGGTAGCATCATCCCATATGTGTCAGCCACATTTAGGTAGCAAATATACTTCACGATGTCGTGCAGCTACTGTTTACATCTCGCTTAGAGATTTATTATTGCTTGTTTCTCCTTTTTCGAGATCAGCAATTTTTTGTCACTGGAAAAAGCATATAGTATTTTGCATTCGAAATCACTTCTCATCTCTAGCCGCTGGTTGTTACATGCTGATGACAGGTTACTACCCAGAAATCCGGGTCTGTGTGTATCATGTCAGGCTAGAGATGGGAACAATGATTTCCCTTCACAAATACTGATCAGACACAGACAGTGTATCATTAGCCAGCTGGAGGACATATCTTCCTGGGGCTATAAACTACAGTAGCATCGTCCCATATGGGTCAGCCACATTTAGGTGGTAAATATACTTCCCGATATATATTTCTTTATACATACATATATATATATATATATATATATATATATATATATATAGGCACAGGTGTGACTGTGTTATAAGAAGCTTCCTTCTCAACCACATGGTTCCGGATTCAGTCTCACTGCATAACATCTTGGGCAAGTGTCTTCTACTATAGCCTCAGGCTGACCAAAGTCTTGTGAGTGGATTTGGTACATGCAAACTGGAAGAAGCCCATATATATATATATATATATATATATATATATATATGTGTGTGTGTGTGTGTGTGAATAGCAACAGATAGATAATGTGTCAATTCACTACAGCTGTTTCCACCAAATTTTTAATTGATTAATGGAAACATTACATCATCAGGTGAATACATGAATCATAACATTTAAAAACATTCAATACCCAAAGGGATGTGCATCTTCATGATTCTATGATCCTTAACAGCTGTAGTGAATTGACACATCATCCATCTGTTGTTATTCATTTATTTATTATTCACCTTCCTTGAAATCTGCTCCTTGCATTGATCTGAAGTATATTATGGACTGTATATTCATTACATTGTGTGTGCTTCTTGATTAACCTCAGGACTATTCATATACTCAGTCATGTACAGTTATTTGTATACATAACTGGAAAAACTTTCTGCCTGTACTTTGGTACACATTTTACTCTTTGACTCAATTTGGTACCTTACCATTTAAGTACCTGACTCACTTGAATCCTGATCTAAGGCAGCCAGAAGGGAAGCTAGGAAGCAGGTATACTTAGTTAGAGATGAAGCAGAAAGAAAGAAGTTTGCCAATGTTCTGCACCAGTGACTTGAAGTATTTTATCTTGCAAGACAGTGTGCTAGGGAAAATTGTGATGTTGTGGGAAAGAAGTGTGTCTGTATGGCTGATGGTTCACTTGCAGTTAGTGAAAGGGGGTTGGAAGTGCCACTTTGAAAGGCTACTAAATGTAGAGAACTCATGAGAGAAATAGAGTTTGCCTAATGTGGATCCAACAGAGGGACCAGCAATCTGAATAGGCAGTAGCAAGGTAGACAATGCCATGAAGGATATGAAGACAAGGAAATAACCACTGAGATGCTTAAAATATCTGATGGTATGGGCTATGGCATAGTCATCTGTATAGTTAAGCAGGTTGTACACTAAGGAGTCATACCCAATGATTGATGTAGCAGTACCATAGTACTACTACAAAGATAAAGGTGACACTTTGGAAAGAAATAATAAGAGGCATCAAACTGTTGGATCGGGTGATGAAAGTTATGGAGGGGGTCATAGCCGAACTAATTAGGAAAAGGGTTAGTCTAGATGAGATGCAGTTTGGTTTTGTGTCAGGCTGAAGCACCACTGATGCCATATTTCTGGTAAGGCAGCTGCAGAAGTAACTAGACAAAAATAAACCCCTGTACTTGGCTTTTGTTGACATGGTGAAAGCCTTCAACAGGGTCCACTGTTTCCTTATCTGGTGTTCAACGTGGAAACTAGGGATACATGAGTGGTTGGTGAGAGCTGTACAAGCCATGTACAGGGATGATATCAGTAAGGTGAGGGTCAGTAACAAGTACAGCGATGAATTCAGAGTACAAGTAGGGGTACACCAAGGATCAGTCTTTAGCCTCTCCCTGTTCATCATAGTCCTCCAGGCAATAACGGAGGAATTTCAGACTGGCTGCCCCTGGGAGCTCCTCTATACTGATGACCTTGTTCTTATATCTGATTCCCTACCAGAACTAGAGAAGAAATTTCAGGTGTAGAAGCAAGATCTACAATAAAAGGGCTTTAGAGTTAATTTAGCAAAAACCAAAGTCTTAGTAAGTAGGAAAACGAACAAGTCACAAATCCCTTCATGTAGATGACCCTGCTCAATATGTAGAAAAGGTGGAGTTAGAAACTCCATAAAATGTACCCGGTGCAAGTTATGGACACATAAGAGGCGCAGAAATATCAGAGGAAGGTTAACTGAGAAAATAGTCTTCATGTGTGGCAGATGTACAGGTACAATAAACTCTAGAAATGTAATGAAAATAGACTCCATGAAATACCAGGGGGAATACCTAGAAGTAATTGATAGCTTCCATTATCTATGTGACCAACAGCAGTGGAGGTGGATGCTCTGAGAGTGTAGCTGTTAGAATAAGAAGAGACTGAGCAAAGTTCAGAGAGCTTCCACTTCTGTCAGTAACAAAGGGTCTCTCAATCAGATTGAAAGGCCTATGTATGATGTGTGAACTGCTATTCTCCACAGCAGTGAATCATGGACTGTGACTGCTGATGACATGCGAAGGCTTGAAAGAAATGAAACTAGTATGCTTCACTAGATGTGAAATGCCATTGTGCATGAGCAACAGAGTGTAGGTGTCTTCAGCGAAAAACTGGGCATATGAGGCATCAGATATGGGAAGCAAGAGAGATGAATGTGCTGGTATGGTTATATGATGCATATGGGCGAAGACAGTTGTGTAAAGAAGTGCTGATCTCTAACTGTCGAGGGAACCTGTGGAAGAGGGAGACACAGGAAGACATGGGATGAGGTGGTAAAGCATGAACATCAAACATTGGGCCTCAAATGTTGGACCATTGCCAGTGTCATGTAAATGGCACCCATGAAACCATAGTCATGACCACTACTGGTGTCATGTAAATGGCACTCATGCTGGTGGCACGTAAAAAGTGCACATTACAGTCTCAGAGTGGTTGGCATGAGGAACGGCATCCAGCTGTGGATACCATGTCAAATCATACTGGAACCTGGTACAGCTCTTTGGCTTACCAGTCCCAGTCAAACTGTCTAACCCATGCCATCATGGAAAGTGGATGTTAAATGATGATGATGATGATATGTATATCTATGTGTGTGTGTGTCTTTGTTTTCCCCCCCTCACCGCTTGACAACCAGTGTTGGTATGTT
This sequence comes from Octopus bimaculoides, assembly GCF_046866305.1. Taxonomy (NCBI): domain Eukaryota; kingdom Metazoa; phylum Mollusca; class Cephalopoda; order Octopoda; family Octopodidae; genus Octopus; species Octopus bimaculoides. The sequence continues at coordinate 27,949,924 of NC_142941.1, read as the reverse complement.
TATGTTTCCGCAACTTAGCAGTTTGACAAAAGAACCAATGAAATAAGTACTAGGCTTTGAAAATAAAAATAAGTCCTGGGGTCACTTTGTTTGACTAAAACCCTTCAAAGCATGGTGCAGTCAAATGACTGAAATAAGTAAAAGAATAAAATGTTTATCTATCTATCTATCTATCTATCTATCTACACACACACACATAAATTTAATAAGAGGATATGTTAACCTTGTGAAGAAATGGTTGCATCCAAGTTCAATATATAAATAAGAAAAGAAAATGGATATAAGGAAGTTCAGAATTATTTATTATTAACAAATCGGTCATCTTCGCCTCTTACAGCTGTTTCAATTAATACTCAGTAATTTAATTACAAATTTGTACATTAAATTTGCACTTATGTGACAGGTCCACATATAAAATCCCAAGGTAGGTCTTTTTTCTCTGATGAAATTATACTCATGTAACATAAATGCAAATTTAATGTACAAATTTGTAATTAAATCACTGAGTATTAATTGAAATGGCTATAAGAAGTGAAGATGACCAATTTGTTAATCTATATATAAAATCCTTTGTATCTCTGTCTGTTCCCGATGTATTCTCAAATGGCTCAACCAACTCAAGTCAAATTTTACATGGTAATACTATCACACCCCATGTAATTTTTCTGGATTAAAACAATCCAACATTGGCACTGGTTCCATATTACATCTCAAAACTCGAAGAATGAAAGTGAAACCTTCAATAGAATAAGTTATAAATAGTTTCACTATGTATATATATGCATGTATGTATGTATATGTATATATATATATATATATATATATATATATATATAAATATGTATGTATGTATATGTATATCATTGGATATATATATATATATATATATATATATATATATATATATATATATATATATATATGTATGTATGTAAGTATGTATGTATATGTATGTATGTATATTCTTTTTACTTGTTTCAGTCATTTGACTGTGGCCATGCTGGAGCACCACCTTTCGTCGAACAAATCAACCCCAGGACTTATTCTTTGTAAGCCTAGTACTTATTCTATCAGTCTCTTTTGCCAAACTGCTAAGCTACGGTGATGTGTAAACACACCAACATTGGTTGTCAAGCAATGGTGGGGGGACAAACACAGACACACAAACATATACACACACACACACACACATATATATATACGGTGGGCCTCTTTCAGTTTCCATCTACCAAATCCACTCACAAGGCTTTGGTCAGCCTGAGACTATAGTTGAAGACACTTGCCCAAGTTGCCATGCAGTGGGACTGAACCCGGATGATGGGGTTGGTAAGCAAGCTACTTACCACACAGTCACTCCTGCGCCTATATATATGTATATATATATATATACATATATATATATATATATATATATGTCTGTATCTCTTATGTCCCTGCTGTAAGGCTTCACTTCCACACATGCCAGCTTAATTTAATTCGTCCTTAGTCAAAAGACACCTGTTGTTGATGTCCTGTTATTTGCATTTGCATTTGTGTACCATTTCTCCGTTTTTTTCCGTCCTTATTTCCATATACATTTGCTGCTTTCTTCCAAGGAATCTAGTGCTCTTAGCTTAGTTTTTACTTGGGGCTGGCCAGATTGGAGCAATCTCGAGCCAAAATTGCAAAGATAATCTGGAAGTCAACCGAGGAAAGAAATCTCTGAATGACCCATCCTTGATTTTTCTTGTCCCTTTTTTGTATCATCTAACTGTCTGGATGTTTTGCATTTGTGTCCCACTTTGTGTATTCCTTTTTATATACATATGGCGGTGTATGTACACTTTGGTCTCTTATATATATATATATATATATATATATATATACAAACATACATATATTATATAAAGTTAATTACAGAAAATGGAGAAGAAAAAAGATAGTGGATACTTGGTTAACTTTATTTGTATCACAATGAAAAGGTAATGCATATAAGATTCATGATATAAAGGACTGACTCAATGAAAGAAATAACCAAAAAAGTAACAACAAAATAAATTCAAAATATGCTTCAATCCGGCTTTAGGTTTGAATTATCAGCATTCAAGCTATTTTAGATGTAAAAAAAACACACATTTAGTCAGATATCTTCAGGAATAGATATGTACTTTCAGGTATTGAACAATGAAATAAACTAAGGTGAGGACCGTGTTTAAAAATATTGAAGCGTAAATCTATTTTTATTTTTTTTGTATCTTATACCCCACATAAAAAATTGTGTTTTTATCCCATTTTTCTCCCATTTCGTCTCTTTTCGTTATTTTTCCCCCTCATAAAATATACTTTTCTCTCTGTACACTTACTTTTTTCTCAAAAATATATTCATCTCCTTAGTATGTAAACAATAACTTTTCTCTGAATATTGGAATGTATATGTTAGTACATAAAAATTATAAATATTAATATTTATTATAGTATATAGAGAGTTATTTTCCTCTTTTATTTCCCAAAATCATGTATGTTTCTTTCCCCTCAAAAATCTATTTCATCTGTCATTCTGTCTTTAATACCCTTAACAGCCCATGACAAATGACTTATTTATATCCCTTAATCCTTTATATGTATATTTTTCCAATACATTATAGTATTTTAGCAAAGTTTCAATGTATAATATCTCCTCACATAAACTTGGTGTCCTAATAAATAATTGTTTACATTTAAATATTTGAAAACACGGTCCTCACCTTAGTTTCTTTTGTTGTTCAACACCTGAAGGTACACATCTATCCCTGAAGATATCAAACGAAATGTGTTTTTTTTACATCTAAAATAGCTTGAATGCTGATAATTCAAACCTAAAGCTAGAGTGAAACAAATGTAGGATGTTTTTTTTCTTAGTTATTTCTTTTGTTGATCCAACCCCATTATATCCTGAATCTTACATGTATTACTCTTTCATTGTGATACAAATAAATTTAACCAAGTATCCACTATCTTTTTTCTTCTCCATTTTCTTTTATTAACTTTACACATTATTGGATTGTTTATACATATATGTTGTGGAATTTTCTTTCAATATATTTGATAACACAAGTTGGTATCCAGATGGTTATAAATAATCCCTTATGAGGAAATTAAATCCTCATTACTTATTAGGATAATTACACGTGTCTTGGCCTTGTCTAATTTCTAATTCCTTGTTTCTCTAGTTTAATTTCTCATCCACCATGAATGCTACGAATGTATTCTATGCTAAACACTCCTGCTACTTTCGTTCCTCATACCATTTCCCCTAAACTTGCTTCCGGTTGCATCTATCTGTTTAAAAATCCCTGTTCCATGTGCTCCCTACCATTCAATTCTCTCATGTATTCTTGCCCAGTCACCAAATGATGGTTATGCATTGTTAAGCTAAGCTAAGACTCACTTTTTTTGATCTTTCATCTTTCATACATGCATTTGGCATTAACACTTTAAATGTACTGTTTACTAATGGCTAGTTTTTCTCAGAAATTAAATTAGGATAATTACTCATTTCTTGGCCTTGTTTAATTTCTAATTCCTCATTTCTCTAGTTTAATTTCTCATCCTCCATGAAAACTATAGATGTATTCTATACTAAACACTCCTTTCATTTGTTCCTCATACCATCTCCCCAAATTAAACTCGCTTGTTCGCAGTGCACCAACCTTGTCCCTCCCCCACCACCAATACCAGATATCTCGATCTTGACCCCGAATTTATCTATCTTCTCACCATCTACACCAGATATCTCTCTCCTCCCACCACGATTACCTGATTCTCTTCTCTCCACTGCTCCTCCTCACTGGACTGTTCTCTATATATTACCTGCACTCCTCCTCTCTCTCTCCTGAGACATATGCATCTCAGTTGCCCACCTACTTACCAGCTATCTTTTGTTTCATTCTGTCTACTGATCTCTCACCACCATTACCAGATGTCCCTTCTCTCAGTCCCACTTCCTCACTGGTGCTGTTCTCTATACTACCTGAACCCCTCTCTCCCCGAAAAACACAACAAGGTTACCTTCCCACCTACTTAACTGACTATCCTTTGTTTCATTTCATCCCATCTAGAAATATTCCAAAAACTACCCAGTAATTTTTCCATGCACATATCAAGTGAAGGAGACAGCTAATGGGCTGTATGTGTGTGCTTGTTCCCCTGTGTCTGTGTGCATGCGTGCTTGTGTGTATGTATGGATGAACTTGCTTCCTCTCTCTCTCTGTCTGAAATCACCCCCTCTTATGATGACCATAATGCTTATACTCACAATGCTGCTAACACCTAATCCTATCTCCAGTAGGGGCAACAGTCTTAATCCAAACATGCTTGAATGTTTGAATAATATCAGGATGGAAGTGAGAACAGATGAAGCATGCCTAAAAAGTGAACACGACAATCTCTCTCTTCATTTCAGGCACTGAATAACATCTCTCCTCCCCAAACCTCACCCACATTCCTTTCCCAGTTTTCAGAGTTGGTACAGTCAATGTAGGCACACTGAAAGGTAGGTCTAGTGAGATTGTAGAGATGCTTGAAAGGAGACATGTCGATGTATGCTGCATACAAGAGGTAAGATGGAGAGGAGCTTCATCCTCACCGGCAAAGCACATAGGTATAAAATCTTCTGGGAAGGTAACATAGATGGAGTGGGGGGGGGGGTGTAGGCATACTCCTTGTGGAGAAATGGGTAGATAAAGTCATAGAGGCTGTCAGGGTATGCAATAGAGTGCTTACACTCAGGCTAGTCCTGCAGAGCAGTACAGCTACAATTATATCTGCCTATGCCCCACAAGCGGACCTACCAAATGATCAGAAGGACCATTTTTATGATACCCTTCTACAGGCTACCTCAAAGACGAGTGGCAATGACCATATCTTTGTGGCTGGAGATTTTAATGGGTATGCTGGATGGCAATCTGGTAACTTCACTGGTGTACATGGGGGCCATGGTATTGGTTCCCGAAACAATTAGGGAAGTAGGATACTGGAGTTCTGTGACCTTTTAATCTGCAACACTAACTTCAGGAAACCAGACAGCCACCTGAAAACCTATCAGTCAGGTGACTCTGCTAGCCAGACTGATTTCATCCTCACCAGACAGTGAGATGCAGGGTTGCACTTAAATACAAAGACTTTCCCGGGTGAAGAATGTACCCCACCAGCATAGACTAGTCATTAGTGACTTTAGGTTCAAAGCCAGAAGGATACCAAAAAGCAGGCCAATCCATAAAAGAAGAATTTAGAAGCTAAAGAACCCTTCACATGGTCAGAGATTTAGGGACATCCTCATCAAGAAATTTGATGAGAGGGAGGAGGAACTAAAAACGTCGGACATAGAAGGTAGCTGGAAATTCCTATGGGACAGCTTGCTGAGTGTCACAGACGAAGTCTGTGGATGGTGCAAAGTCCCTTCCAGACCTAGAGTTACGTGGTGGTAAAATAGTATGGTAGACAAAGCCATTAGAGCAAAGAAACAGGCCTGGAAAGTCTGGAAGTGTGGGGGTAGCAGAGAACTGTATCAGGTAGCCAAAAGAAAGGCTGGGCAGCTGGTATACATAACCAAGGGTGAAGCAGAAAAGAAGTTTGCCAATGTCCAGCAACATGAGGGCCAAAGAACTGAAGTATTTCAGATTGTAAGACAGTGTGTGAGAGAAAATTGTGATGTCACAGGAGAGAAATGTGTCCGCATGGATGATGGTGCACTTGCTTTTAATGATTCTGAAAAGAAAGAGGCTTGGAAGTGCCATTATGAAATGCTGCTGAACATGGATAATGAATGGGAGGAGGAGAGCCTGCCAAATGTTGACCCAGTAGAGGGACCAGCTATCCGAATAGACAGCTCCCTAGTAGATAAAGCAATTAAGGATATAAAGCCAGGAAAAGCCCACGGCCAATCAGAAATCCCTGCTGAGATGCTTAAAATATCTGGTGGTGTGGGCTATGGCCTAGTCATTAGCATTGTAAACCAGGTAGTTCAGGATGGAGTCATATCCAATGACTGGTGTAGCAGCACCATAGTCAACTGCTACAAGGGTAAAGGTGATGCTCTAGATAGAAATAACTACAGGGGTATTAAACTGCTGGATCAGGTGCTGAAGGTCATGGAGAGGGTCATAGACCATCTCATTAAGGAGAGAATCTGCAGATGCACAGGGGCAATAAACACCACAGATTCTCAAAAAACAGATTCCATCACACTCCAGGGGGAGAAACTAGAAGTAGTTGATAGCTTCCGCTACCTAGGTGACCAAGTTAGTAGTGGGGATGTTATGCTCTGAGAGTGTTACCACCAGAATAAGAATAGCCTGGAAAAGTTTAGAAAGCTTCTACCCCTACTGGTGACAAAGGGCCTCTCACTCAGAGTGAAAGGTAGATTGTATGATGCATGGGTGTGAACTGCCATGCTTTACGGCTGTGAAACATGGACGGAGGACATGCGTAGGCTTGAAAGAAATGAAGCTAGCATGATCCATTGGATATGTAATGTCAGTGTGCACACATGACAGAGTGTAAGCACCCTCAGAGAAATGTTGAACATAAGAAGCATTGGATGTGGCATGCAAGAGAGACATTTGCGCTGGTATGGTCATGTATTATGGATGGATGAGGAGAGCTGTGTGAAGAAGTACCACTCCCAAACAGTTGAAGGAATCCGGGGTAGAGCTAGACCCAGGAAGACATGGGATAAGGTAGTAAGGCATGACCTTCGAATGTTGGGCCTCACAAAGGCAATGCCGAAAGACCGAGACCTCTGGAGATATGCTGTCACTGTGAAGACCTGGCAAATAAAGTGAGTTTACGGCTGTATCCTACACCAGTTTTGCATAACCAGCTCTAGTCTATTCAAAAGTACCTTGGATCAGAGGGTGACCTGCTGTGCTTGAGGAGACCTATTGAGTCAAGTACATCAACATCAAAATGAAAATCTAATAGGAATTGTAGTTGTGATACTCGTGCCGGTGGCACGTAAAAAACACCACCCGAATGTGGCCAATGCCAGTGCCACCTTAACTGGCTTCCATGCTGCTGGCACGTAAAAAGCACCAACCTATCATGGCTGTTGCCAGCCCCCTCTGGCCCCTGTGCCAGTGGCACATAAAAAGCACCCACTACACTCACAGAGTGGTTGGCGTTAGGAAGGTCATCCAGCTGTAGAAACACTGCTAGATCAGACGGGAACCTGGTGCAGCCTCCTGGCTTTCCAGACAACAGTCAAACCATTCAACCCATGCTAGCATGGAAAACAGACATTAAACGATGATGAATGATGATGATGGTATATATATATATAAATATTAAAGGAAATAGAGAAATACAATTGACACTCTCTCTCTCTCTTTTACTCTTTTACTTGTGTCCGTCATTTGACTGCGGCCATGCTGGAGCACCGCCTTTAGTCGAGCAAATTGACCCCAAGACTTATTCTTTGTAAGCCTAGTACTTATTCTATCAGTCTCTTTTGCCGAACCACTAAGTTATGGGGACGTAAACACACCAGCATCGGTTGTCAAGCGATGTCGGGGGGGGGGGGGCAAAAACAGACACACAAACACACACTCACATATATATATATACATATATACGATGGGCTTCTTTTAACTTTCCATCTACCAAATCCACTCACAAGGCTTTGGTCGGCCCAAGGCTATAGTAGAAGAAACTTGCCTAAGGTGCCATGCAGTGGGACCGAACCCAGAGCCATGTGGTTGGTAAGCAAGCTACTTACCACACAGTCACTCCTGCACCACATTAAAAATTTATTTACATTATAATATAATCACACTATAAAATGATATAATATGATATAATTTATAATATAATATAACAAATAATTAAAACAAATATAAATCCAACAATTTGCTTTGACTCATATCTACTGGTGAATTTATAAAAATTCACTCTTATTCATATGAGTCTCCTCCAGGCAATATTTGTTCATAAAACACAAATATTCCATGCAAGGACTGCTAAATCATAAAAGAGACTGATTTAAAATATACCTGTGTTTACAAGCAGTTTTTCCCCCCAAAATGTACAAAAAAAATCTTCCTTGCATCTAATATACACATACGACCAATGGGAGATTGAGCAGAGATTAAAAATAATCATGGGTTCGAAAAATTTAGCTTGTATTAGCACTAGATACAGTAATCTATACTATGATAATAATAATAAGAAGAAGAGAGAGAGAGAGAGATTGCCATGTAAGAAGTCATAAAAATTCGTGGACAATATTTATGATTCTGCAAATATGCAGTGGTTTCCGTGAACAATTATTTGTTCCATGAATAACCTGGACTGCAAATAACTAACTGTAAATAGGTGGGGGTACACTGTACTATGATGAAAGAAAAAAAATAAGGATATATTTTATTCAGACACTAAATTCATTAAAAAAATTTTTAATCAATGATTCATTAATTCAAAAGTTTCTTCTAAATACGTTGACGTTAAACATATGCATAAAGTTATGATTATCATAAACTATACTGTTTCTTACATAAAAATGATAATAATATATAGATAAATAAAGTATTAGAATTTTACTTAGTTTTACAGAAGAAAATAAATTTGAGTAAGCGAACAGTTTTATTATTCTATAATTGTTATGTGTATACAAATTAGAAAGAATATAATATGATATATATTAAATATTATATGGTCTACAAGAAAAATTCATATATGCATAAATATTTGTATATTGTAATTATACCATTTTTTTTTTTTGTTTTGGTATACAACTGAAGTACCACTGAAAATTGGATGTTTTCCATCCCTCTGGAGGAAATGGCCTTTCCCTTGGTTTGATTTACACAGAAACACACACACTCACACACATATATACAATATAAACACATACATTGGGTCATCTCATAAATAATGTGGTCTTTTTATACTTCTTTTATTTTTCAAAATTAAGATAAACAAAATTCTTTTTTAATCTAAGATATACTCCTCCTTCATTTTCTACAATGCTCTTCCATCTATCTGGTAGACTCACAAGGTCCCTCTCCCAAAATTCCCTTGTTCATGACAAAAAATACACCTCCAGTACTGTTCTGACCTCATCTACAGAATTCATATTTTTTCCGTCCAAATGATTTTGAAGACTGCACAATACATGATAATCAGAAGGGGCAATGTCAGGCAAATATGGTGGTTGGGGCATCGTTTCCCAGTCAAACTGCTCCAGCCTTTGGAATGTCATCTCCGCTGTACATGGCCAAGCATTATCCTGATGGAAGAACACCACGCTGACTTAAACCACTCAAGGTGCTCGCAGTAGATCTCCTTTGTTATTATTTGGTTTAGGTTTAAAAGTTCAAAGTGGACTAAACCTTTCATATCCCACCAAACAGACAATTTACACCTTGGGGGAAAACCTTCTTTAGCCTAGGGTGCTGGTGTTTCTCCTTTCCCTACCCACTTTCTTTGGTGCTTGACAATTTCTATAGAGAACCCATTTCTCATCACCAATCACTATTCGCTCCGGAAAGGGTTCATTCATGAGATGTGACAGCAAAGAAGAGCACACATTCATTCTCTGCATGCAATTAGACACAGAAAGTTTGTGAGAAACCCATTGACTCAATTTGCTAACTTTTCCAATGGCACGTAGGTGTTGATGAATGGTTGAATGACCAAATCCAAGCTTCTCTGCCAGTTCCTCAACAGTTATGATGGGATTTTGTTCTATCAGGGTTTGCAGGATGTCCTTGTCAAGCTCTACAGATTTTCCAGGGTGTGGCTCGTTTTCTAGGCCGTAGTTTCCAGCTCAGAATTTCTGACACTGGTTTATGCTTATTATCCAATCCCAATGTACTACATTAATATTCCTTGCACTTTCCGTTGTGTTGAGCCTTTACTGAATTCATAAAGCAAAATACACCAAATATGCTCCTTTGTCACTTCCATTATAGCTTTGAAAAAATAACTGTTAAAATCGAACTGTACTCTTAAAAACTTGCACTAAGAATAAGGATAATATAAAATTACTATCTGCTTCTATGGCAAGTTGACGCAAGTAGGTTATCCTATCCCCCTCTGACTTTTAGTTCATGTAATTGAAAAAACTGTATTATTTATGGGATGACCCAATATGTGTGTATGTATATATATGGGTGTGTGCGTGTATGTATTTATATGTATATATATGTATATATATGTATATATATGTGTGTGTGTATATATCATCATCATCATCATCATCATCGTTTAACGTCCGCTTTCCATGCTAGCATGGGTTGGACGATTTGACTGAGGACTGGTGAAACCGGATGGCAACACCAGGCTCCAATCTAAATTTGGCAGAGTTTCTACAGCTGGATGCCCTTCCTAACGCCAACCACTCAGAGAGTGTAGTAGGTGCTTTTAAGTGTCACCCACACGAAGGCCAGTCAGGCGATACTGGCAACGATCATGCTCGAAATGGTGTCTTTTATGTGCCACCCGCACAAGAGCCAGTCCAGGGGCACTGGCAACGATCTTACTTGGCTTGCTGGGTCTTCTCACGCACAGCACATTTCCAAAGGTCTTGGTCAGTAGTCATCGCCTCGGTGGGGCCCAATGTACGAAGGTCTTGCCTCACCACCTCAGCCCAGGTCTTCCTGGGCCTACCTCTTCCACGGGCTCCCTCAACTGTTAGGGTGTGGCACTTTTTCACGCAGCTATCCTCATCCATTCTCACCACATGTCCATACCAGCGCAATTGTCTCTCTTGCACACCACAACTGATGCTTCTAATGTTCAGCTTTTCTCTCAAGATACTTACACTCTGACGGGTATTCACATTGACATTACACATCCAACGGAGCATACTGGCTTCATTCCTTGCGAGCTTAAGCATGTCCTCAGCAGTTACAGCCCATGTTTCACTGCCATGTAGCATGGCTGTTCATACATATGCGTCATACAGTCTGCCTTTTACTCTGAGTGAGAGTCCCTTTGTCGCCAGCAGAGGTAAGAGCTCTCTAAACTTTGCCCAGGCTATTCTTATTCTAGCAGCTACACTTTCAGTGCACCCACCCCCACTACTAACTTGGTCACCCAGATAGCGGAAGCTATCGACTACCTCTAGTCTTTCACCCTGGAATGAGATAGAAGTTGTTTCCTGTTTGTTTACAGTCTTTATTGCACCTGAACATCTGCCACATACAAAAACTAACTTCCTAGTTAACCTGCCTTTGATATTGCTGCACCTCTTATGTGTCCATAGCTTGCAGCGGGTACATCTTATAGAGTTACTACCTACTCCTTTTCTACATACTGAGCAGGGCCATCTACCTGAAGGGGTTTGTGTTTTATCTACCTTCCTACTTATTAGGATTTTGGTTTTAGCTAAGTTGACTCTAAGGCCCTTCAATTCTAGACCTTGCTTCCACACCTGAAACTTCTCCTCTAGTTCTGATAGTGACTCCGCAATTAGTGCAAGGTCATCAGCATAGAGGAGCTCCCAGGGGCAACTTGTCTTGAACTCATCTGTGATTGCCTGGAGGACTATGATAAATAGGAGGGGCTGAGGACGGAACCTTGGTGGACCCCTACCTCTACCCGGAATTCATTGCTGTACTCATTTCCAACCCTCACCTTACTGGCAGCATCTCTGTACATGGCTTGCACAGCTCTCTCTAACCATTCTTCTATCCCAAGTTTCCTCATTGACCACCAGATAAGGGATCAGGGGACCCTGTCAAAGGCTTTCTCCATGTCAACGAAAGCCAGGTACAGAGGTTTATCCTTGGCTAGGTATTTCTCCTGCAGCTGTCTTACTAGAAATATGGCATCAGTAGTGCTTTTACCTGGCACGAACCCAAACTGCATCTCATCTAAATTGATTCGCTCCATAATTAGTTGGGCTATGACCCTCTCCGTAACTTTCATAACCTGATCTAACAGCTTGATGCCTCTGTAATTATTTGTATCTAAATGTATATAATTTTTTCAGATGGAAATATCTTTACCACTGATGCTGTTTTAAAACATCACAATGATCGATACATTGCTAAGTGACCTTCTGAAGTAAAGGGCATCTTTAGGACCAAGCCCCCAGATCAAGTCATGATACTGGGAGTCGTGGCATCTGATGGAAAAAAGATGCCTCTCCATTTTTTCAAGTTTGGGGAAAAGGTAGGGGCTGACATTTATTATAAAGTCCTGCAGTATAAAGTTTTGCCTTAGCTGAAGTCTAACTACCCCATCGGTAATTATGTGTGGACCCAAGATGGCTCTCCTGCTGATACGGTGAAGAAATTGCAGAAATTCTGCAAAGACAACTTCGCCAACTTTTGACCTGCCAACTTCTAGCTTTCTTCTAGCCCAGACTTGAACTCCCTGGACTATGCTGTATGGGGCAAATCGGAGCACTCTACCAACAGAACTTTGCCTCCAAGTCTTGATCATTTTAAGCAAATCCTGAGGGAAGAGTGGGACATGTCTGAGTACTTCATCATGAAGAGTTGTGACGCTTTCAGGTAGCATGTGAAGGTTGTGGGGGACAATGAAGGCAGACATATTAAATAAATGTTCTCTTTATACCCCAATATACTTGTGTTAAAATTATATTTATGTCAGGTTGCTGGTTGTTGTAATATATATAATTTGGTGAATTATCTATTATTCCCCGAGTTTTGCTTCCCCACCCTGTACATATACCCTTTAAGTTCATTTACAGGAAGCATTTTGAATAAAATGTCCTCTTCTAATATGCTGGCTACAACCTAAAGATGCCAACTAGCAATACCAGTTTTTCGGGGTCACATAAAAGCATAAAAAAAAGGCATCACTCCTAGAATAAAAAGAAAAAAACATTTTGAAACAGAAAAATACAAGCTACCTTTAGCATATAATAGAACAAGGGAAGAGCATAAACAACTAAGCAAAATAACCACTATTTTCATATACTATATGCCATACCATTATACCACAAAAAGTATCGTTTGTCAACTCAGACAATGAACTCCAACAACTGCATGTGGTGGCTGTATTTGCTTACCCAGCTACTTCTGATTCATTGAGGAGGGGCCTGCTGTGAATAAGATCAAGCAAAAACCCATACTATCCATCCTGACATCTGCATACTCAAATAGCAAAATAAGTCCAACATTACCACAATCACACCTCCATTTCTCTATAACTACCATTCCTTCCTCTCTTTCCACTCCTCCCCACCAAATAAACACAGAAATGCCTGCATATCCCAATCAACCTTCTCATTCATCAAAATTAGTAAACAACCCAAGTTAAACATCCATTAATGATACTTCACCTGAAGAAATGAATGCATGAACATGATCTACCCGATGTCTATGGATGCTTCGGACTGCACTGTAATCATCCTAGGAATACGGGTATGATCTTAAGAAACATGATTTGTGGAAATGTGTGGTGATGCATTAAAATATTCATAAATTGCATCCAAGGATTATTATTGTTATTAATATATATATCTTGTTGTGTCTGGGGAGGGTCATTCTCTTTTAGTGCCTTATAATTTAACACACTCACCGGTGCAATTTCCACTCATTTCCTTCTTTATTTTTCTAAAATTTTTGTTGCATCTTGCAACCTTTTCAATAGTTTTGACACTGTCCATTATTCACACAGCGTTCTTTTTGTTTGTTTGTGTGCATGTGTGTCGGTTAGTGTGTGTGTATACACATTATGTTGAAGTCATTGGTATCAACTAGGGGTTCATTGGCTTAAGTCCCATGCATTAAGGAAAATTACATGTCTACAAACCTACTAACCATATGCAAGTTAACCCACTTTTACCTAATTTTGCTTATTAACTTCATTATATTATAATTTTGGCTACATCAAAGTATCCCTTTCTCTCTCCCTATAAACCTTATGATCCCACTGACCAATCAGAAGATCATATTTTGTCCATCCTGTTTAATGTTTGTCTTCAGCTAAAATGAATGATTGATGACTCTAGCAAGATTCAAATGAGTCTTTGCTAAATTAAAAAAAAAAACTCAGAATTCTAGCCACTTTTTACTAACCAAATTAAGTTATACTTAACTGGATAACTTTTTCTTATATTTGCACCACACACACACACACGCCTACTTGTTCATTCAGCTTTTCAATTAACATGGTGAAAAACATATTTACACAGTAGCATATAAAGAGAGAAAAAGGAACATATAAGAAAAGGCAAAAGGTGCTCTGTTTAAGTGGGAAAACCCAAAAAAATTTTGACAAGAATAACAAAATATTTTTTTAAAGTACAATGCAATATTTATTCCAAAAACTAAATAAATGTAGTTAAAATATCATATAAATTGTTTAAATGGGAAAGACCATAGAAATGTGAAAATTGTGATATTTTCATTCAAAATACTTCAGAAATATTGATAATTGAAGAGAATAATTTAGGTTTTTGAAGGATAGTCCAGATCAAACAATCACGTAAGAGCCATTATGTCATTTATTCTTAAAGTTGATAATCTACAAAGGAGTAGATATGAAATTCGATTTCTAATATATCAAGCAAAATGAAACTAATGTTGATGAGAAGTAACACTGACTGACAGAAATGTACAATAGCAACAAAGAAACAAGGAGAGCAAAGGAAGGAGTTAAAAAAGTGCAATAATGTTTGCACACAAATAGCAAAACAGGCAAAAGTCTGATGAGAACAAAAGAAATATAGGAAAATTGGTTTTCCAGAACCACAGATATATTCAGCTAGTATATATGCATGTATTTTATATTCAGCTATTATATATATTGTTGTATTTGGGGATGGTCATGTTGCCAGTTTAGCCAATAAAAACACACGCACTATATATTTGGTGTTAATTTGCTTCAGCTTTATTTTACATGAATCGTATTTCGGCCAGAGTTCTTTTGGCACACTTCTGTGACCTCATCAGTGGTCCTTTGCTTTTTTCTTTCCTATTTGTGTGTCTTTCCTTACTAATGATCAGCCATCTTCTATTTTGTATTCCTATTGTATGTGTCTTTATTTGCGCATGCGTATCCCCCTATCTGTGTCTATGTTTAGTAAGTGTGTGTGTGTGTGTGTGGGGAGTGCCTGTATTATCTGTATCCCGTTTATACACGTTCATTTAATTTGTTTTTATTTATTTTGTTCATGTGTTTATATCTACTTATTATTATTATTATTTTTGTATTTAATTTAATTTTGTTAATGTATATAGTTATTTAATTCCATTTGTTTATCTGTGTATTGTATTATATTTTGTTCATATTGTTATCAGTTTATGGGGATTTTATTCTGTCATATGTTGTGGTGTGTTGGGGGTGTGTGCTAGTGTTCCATTCCAGTTTCCTATTCAGGCTAGGTTTATCTTCTATTATGTGTGTAGCTTCTGTAATTTGTCTAAACATTGCGTCTGTTCTATGTGTGGACAAGATTTTAACTTCTATGTTGTTGAGTGAGCCTCCGTGTTCCTGCTCAGCATGCTGGTACAGGACTGATGAGCTCTTCTATTCCTTAAGTTCCCTCCAATGTCCATTTACCCGCTCTTCTATACTCCGTGCTGTTTCCCCTATGTACATCATTTCCTTGTTACTGCATCATCCCTCTATACTATAGATTACATTTATGGCTTTACAGTTTGTTTGTGGGCTAAATCTACATACAGTACAGTTCCTATCAGTACAGGGGGTTCGGATCTATTTTAAAACGGGGGCACCAGTATTTTCTTAACGAAACACTAACGAAACACTTTGAAACTTGGGACACTGGTAGAATATGTCATATAAAACATCTTTTACTCTTAGTCTTCTTAACAAAAAAAAAGGAATTCGCAAGTTATTCCATGTTAAAGTTGTCGTATTTCTGTAATTTCAACCAATCACTGACGTCTATTCAGCTCAATAGAGTTACTGCTGGGCGGTCATAAAAATGTTATTCCCTGTGACATATTTCATCCAGTTTAATCGTAATTTATACGCATATATTGTTTATATAATAAATTACGCTGTGCGTATCTATGTGTGTAACAATTTTAGAGTTCGGATTCTAGAGTTAGGGTTAGTTTTAGGGTTAGGGTTACGGTTACGGTTAACAGTCTAGTTAGGGTTAGCGTTAGGGGATTAATACGATATACACCGTTACAGCGCTAACTGTTTTCAACTGAATAGACGTCAGTGATTAGTAGAAATTATCGAAATAAGACAATTTTTTACATGAAATAAATTCGAATACAAAAATATTTTTCTGTTCTATAACACAAAATAGATAAGTATACGAAGTTTGAAAGTCTTTCCGTACCAAAAACACTACATAAAACATAAATGAAAACTGGCGCCCCCATTTTAAAATAGATCCGGGGGTTCTACTAAACATAGATACACATAGGGGGACACGCATGTGCAAATAAAGACACATACAATAGGAATACAAAATACAAAATGGCTGATCGTTAGTAAGGAAAAACACACAAATAGGAAAGAAGAAAGCAAAGGACCACTGATGAGGTCACAGAAGTGTGCCAAAAGAACTCTGGCCGATAACGATTTATGTAAAATAAAGCTGAAGCAAATTAACACCAAATATATAGTGCGTGTGTTTTTATTGGCTAAACTGGCAACATGAGCATCCCCAAATACAACAATATCTATTTAACACACGATTTCACATCAAGAATCTTGCAAAACAAATATATATATATATAGGGAGAATTCACAAAAAAACAACAGACGAAGACAGGTGGTGCAGAAAACAAATAGATGTATTAGTATAACGCTCAGGAATTGAAAAAGTCTTTAACGTTTCGAGCCTACACTCTTCCACAGAAAGGAACATAGAAAGAAACAAGGAGTGAAAAAAGTGTGTGTAGTGGTCAGCAATCTAATATAAATTTGACATGAGTGAACATTGTATTCTTTCTTGTCTTGAGGTTCACAGCCAAACAGCTGGGTGGATTTGCGTGAAAAATGGCACACATGTGGAGACTGGTGCATAGATTGCAATCCAGTTTGTATTTTTTTTCCTAGCCCAACATAGTTACTGAGAAAATCGATTAAAACAACCTGCAAGCACATGTGTGTGTGTGTGTGTGTGTGTGTGTGTGTGTGTGTCACTGAAGCCATTCATACATACATACATAACCACTCTCTCTCTCTGTCAATCACTCACTACAAAAACTGAATGAAAAATTTTAGTTATCTCTCTTTCAGATACACACAGACCATCAACATTACTCTCTCTGTCTCTTCACACACACTCACAAAAGCAATTCATATACACACCAAACATTCTGTCTTGCACACCCCATCAAACACACACACGCATGCATGCATGCACATCAATTCTTCCATCTCATGCAACTTCAAAAGAACTTCACTAATGCAACCGTGCTCTTGCTGTCTCTTTTGCTTTCACGCCGACTTCAAAAGATCCCCTTTTTTTCCCAACAACATATTAAAAAATATTTTCTCTTGTCCGGGCATTGCTATTACAGACAAATTCACAACAATTCGACTCGAGAGATAAACGCAAACCACCTTGTGCTGACTGCAAAACTCCCACCAAATTATCCGCAAAAACACACACATCCAATTTAGAAATGTTGATTTTTGCCAATTTTTTGCAGAATTGTATTCCCTGTAGCAGAAAAGGAGGGTTTCTGTCAGAAAAAAAAAAAATTAAGAAAGGGTGGGGGGTGGGGGAAATGGGTGAAGCTGTATTCTGACAGGTAGGGGAGGAAATTTTCATACAGCTGGAGGCTCCAATCGAAACAGGGGACCCGAAATGATAAGGTTGAGAAACGCTGTTATAGATTATGCCTAACTGAAAACGATCACAGCCACATCATCCAAACAGACCGGGTGAAACCGGGCTTAGCTGCTAGTATATATATATATATATGTAATATAAAATTTATTTCTTCAAGAAAGTCTGGTCTAATAATACACACACACACACACACACACCCACACACACACAACTTGTTAAAATGACTGTTCCACAATGTAACTTTCCATTTTGTAGAGAGAAAAGCAGCCAGACAGAGGAAATATCTTCATTTATATAGATGATAAAAAATAAAATCACAGATGGCAAAAAGAGGAACAAACATGCAATCCAGTGAGAAAAATATTAAAAATAACCGTTAACAGATATTGATGAATAAACACCCTCAGGCAAGCTGCATGGCATGAGTACACTTGTTTATACAAGCATCTGCAAAAATGCGAGCAATATACACACGTGATTTTGGGTGCAGTCATGTTTGTATTAGAACTTCCAGCATGAATGCCAAGCAGTACAGCATGTCATTTCCAAATTTCTGGCAGAGTGAATTGCATCATGGTGCTGTTTTCCTCACAGATGGTGGCCAACTGACCCTACTATACTGTGTAGTCGACAAAATCAAAAACAATGCACATGCATGAAATTAAAAATATAAAATGGCAAAAATTTAACCATCGCACTCTGTGTATACATACATGCATACATACATACATACATACATATATATATATATATATATATATATATATATCATCATCATCATCATCATCATCGTTTAACGTCCGCTTTCCATGCTAGCATGGGTTGGACGATTTGACTGAGGACTGGTGCAACCGGATGGCTACACCAGGCTCCAATCTAATTTGGCAGAGTTTCTACAGCTGGATGCCCTTCCTAACGCCAACGTGTGTGTGTCCTTGTGTCTGTATTCGTCCCCCACCATCGCTTGACAACTGATGTTGGTGTGTTTATGTCCCTGAAACTTAGCAGTTCAGAATAAGTCCGGGGCTTACAAAGAATAAGTCTTGGGGTCGATTTGTTTGACACATACATACAAAGAATGTTCGTTCAGACTCAATTTGATGATTTTTTTGTCTCCCTTTTTCAGGAACAACTAGAGGTATTGGCGAACAGTCAACAACACAGAAAGCATAAAGATTAAAGTTGTAGTTGAGAAAGAGTTAGCTGACATGGAGGACTGGAAGTCATCTGAATACTGGAAAAGAGTTACTTGCGTCATGGTGATTCAGCAGCAGGTGTTAAAATGCCAACCTCATGACTGAGGCTCAAAGCTCTGTGAACTCTGTAAAGGTTGTAAGACATGTAAGGCTGCAACAGAGACTATAATGTTATGGGCAGCAGGAGGGGACACAACAGCATTCTAACTGGGTCTGCATCCTAGAATTCACCCCCAAATCTTTGAACAAGGCCTTAAGCTCAGTTCCAATAGTCAATCCCTGATTGGAGAGAGTTGCTGCTGGTAGGTAATATGCATAGCAGCAAAATTCGGCTTCTTGCCATACCTCTGGAAAGAGTTAGAAAGGGTTGTTGGAGAATTTCCATGACTTTACCAGCCCCAATTTCTGGCCTCCTAATTACCATGATTGTAATCTCATGGATTACTATGCATGAGCATAGTTGAGAAAAAACACCAACCACTGCCTGCACCACCAAGGCTGAGCTGGTGCCTAAGATCAAGGATGTTTTTGGAGATCTTCCCAGGGACACAGTGAGGAACACATTCACCAGGTTCTAGAGCTGTTTTGAGACCATGAAGTGAGCTGAGAGCAGCTACTTCAAGCAAACTGTTATCTCCTAGCCATAATCTAGTTGATAACTTTTGATTTTTAAAATTACTTTTAGTTTTGGATGGGATACTGTGTCTTCTTTTCTTTTTTTGCAAATTGTCAAATTTAGCTTGAACAACCTGTATATACCTTTTACCTTTCTTTTACCTTTTACCTTTTACTTGTTTCAGTCATTAGATGCAGCTATGCTGGTGCACCATCTTCAAGAGTTTTAGTCAAACAAATCACCCAGTACTTATTTACTTTTTAAGCCTGGCACTTATTTTGTCAGCCACTTTGTGCAAAACCACTAAGTTATAGGGGTGTAAGCAAACATTTCAACTTGTGCAAGTTGCATACTTTTATATGATTTACTTTCTAAATTATTGTACAGAGGCTCTACTTACTGGCTAGAGACATTCTATTTATATTTTGTATTTGAAGGTTTTTATGTGCATAAGTTCTGATGATCAAAATAATTTTCTCCTTTTTCTTATTGGTAAATCTAATCAATATATACAATACACTATGTATCATCAATGTATATTTAATATGCTATGTGTATTTGTATTAACACTCATTGCACTATTAATTATTCTATGTCATATATGCGATATTCCACTATCATATTTTATATTCAACTTACTGAAAGGTATCAGGTATTTGACTTTATCTTATTTATTTATTCACTACATGTATATATGCAATAGGTTCTATGTATCTCTATATATAACACTCTTGTAATGAGACAAAATACATATTTTATTGATATCATAAATCATGATGATGTAGCATACACACAGCTCATTATAAAGCTCCAGAATAATATATTTTCCATTTTTTGCCATACGTCACATCAATAAGAGATTTCTAAATCTTTCTTGTAGCCTGAACAGTTCTTTTGAGGTAAGTAGCTGCCATACAATAGACTGATGATACTTAAGTTCAATTTGATTTTTCCCACTGAGGCCATTAAAGATCACACAAACTTCATAGTTTAGTCATGGCTAACTCAATGTTGCTTTAAGTAGAACAAAAAACATAAATAATTTGAAATAACAGGTCGAAAATTTGGAAGACCTAGGTGCGCTGGTGTTGTTTCATAAAAAATGCTGTTCTCCAGGAACTTTTTCAGTGAATGTGAATAATAATGCTTATTTGTAGTTTTTGTATGAACTATGTCAAATATGTTTTAAATGCACAGCTTTTTACATCATCCTCATCATCCTCCTCCTTATCATCATCATTATTTAACATCTGTTTTCCATGCTGGCATGGGTTGGATGGTTTGACTGAAAACTGGTAAGCTGGGGAGCTGTATCAGGTTCCAATCTGATTTGGCAAGGTTTCTACAGCTGGATGCCCTTCCTAATGCCAACCACTCCAAGAGTGTAATGGGTGCTTTTTATGTGCCAGCGGCATGTGTGCCATTGACCTGACACCAACATCGGTCATGACTATAGTCTCACTTGGATTGGCAGGTTTACACAAACACGTTATATTGTCAAAGGTCTTAGTCACCTGTCAATGTCTCCATGAGACCCAGCACTTGAATAATGCTTTTTACGTGCCACTGGCACGAGTGCCCGTCAGACAGCACTAGCATCAGCCATGACTGCGATTTCACTTGGCTCAACAGGTCTTCACAAGCACAGCATATCACCCAACATTTGAAGAGTGCTTTTAACGGGTCAGGTATGCATCAATGGCATTGGCCACAACTACAATCTCACTTGGTCTGACAGTCTTCTCAAGCATGGCATATTGCCAAAGACCTCAGTTTCTTGTCATTTCCTCCATGAGGCCCAATATTCGAAGATCGTGCTTCACCACTTGTTCCATGTCTTCCTGGGTCTATCTCTTCCACAGCTTCCCTTCACCGTTAGAGTGCAACACTTCTTCACACAGCTATCTTCATCCATATGCATCACATGACTATACCATCACAGTCGTCTCTCTTGCACACCACATCTGATGCCTCTTATGCCCAACTTTTCTCTCAGGACACTTACACTCAGTCATGCATGCACACTGACATTACATATACTAAAAACCTTCTGTCCCTTGAAAACCTTTAGAAAATGTATGTTACCCATTTGTTAGATCATGCACCTATGTGTAAATATGCCTATATTTTGCTAGTTTTGAATATATATACATGTACAACATTTGTGTAGTTAGGTAGAGAATTTATTGCAGAAAATAACAAAATGTATAATAACAAAGAATTGTTGTCTACAACGTATTACCCATACTAAGAGTAATCAAATCGTCACAATATTGGGAGGGGGGGGGGGAAGGGAAGACAAGCATAATTTTAATATTTTTCCTGTTTTGGAATTTTTATTTATATTCTCATACTCTCATTAACAACTTTCACGTACATTTTTCAACAATACCTCCAATTGGGAAAATCTAATATTCATAAATACAAACCAAAATGTTATAATTATCACAAAGTCTAGTAAAACACCAACCATCATTGCTGAGAGCACAGGTACTCTACTAATATCACAACATATATATATGGGCAGCCAAAATGGAGAGACACTTGAAAATAAAATCAAGCAACATATTGATAGAATATCTAATGTATTTATTTCAATATGGAGCTTAATTTCATTTTATGTGTCTCTTTACTTTAGCAGTAGCTTTATTATACATATATGCGCATGTGCGCATGCACACACGCACACACACACACACACACACGTATATATGAAATTTATGTGTATGTGAATACCAACATAAGTTTGTTCAAGTGGCTAATGTAAATATCTGTGTGTGATATAATTGTGTGTTATGACACATCTTGATGCTAGGATCTCTGTAGTCAACTTGATAAATTAAAATAATGAAGTATAAAAATATTGCCATTGTTTGAATGAGTACTGGGTATTAAGTATGGAATAACAGAATCGGTTTTACATTGATACTGTTATTGTCTGAGAGTTTTTCCTTCTATCCCTAGAATGTCTGACAGTTACAGATTGACCAGCTGATGGAATAGAGAAACAGAGACAGAATCATCAGTAATAAGAATAGTGAGGTAAGGAATAGATTGCTCAAGTTACGGAGGAATAAACTTGGTGGGTAGTCTGGTTAGTAGTTGAACTACTGGTAAGGGTAGAATAGTCAATAGATCAATTAGTGAAGTGGGTTAGATTAACAGTAGGTAACATAATGTATTGGGGGGGGGGGTAGAGTGATCAGTGAAGGGAATAGTAAAATTGGGTAGAGTGGACAGAAGTAACAGACGTGTTCTTTATTGATGAACAAAGGTGTTACATCATGTAAAAAACTGTTTTCTTCAAGTGAATAAAGAGAAAATTTAACACTTAGAATTTCTCACAAAATAGAACATAGCAAAAGACAAACCTACCAACCACGTTACAGCTGGGAGAGTTATATACATACATGCATATATCATCATTATCATCATCATTTAATGTCTGTTTTCCCATACTGGCATGGGTTGGACTTAAAACTGATACACTAGAGAGCTATATATATGTGTGTGTGTGTGTGTGTGTTTGTATGAATTTATATATATATATATATATATATTCCAATCATACAAGAACAGGACAACAATTTGCAACCTGTGAACTTCCAGCAAACAATTTCATATGAATGAATCTAAATCACAACAGTGAAAACACAGCTATGTTCTAATCTAATTGTTTTTATTAAAGTTTGCTCATATCTGCTTCTTGATGATATACTAGCTGTAATGGAGGACCAAGAGAACAAATTGGTACTAACATTCAGCATTCAAAACAATATTAATATGATTCCATTTCAAGACATAAACACAGAGATTAAAAAGAGTAGATACATTCCACCAGTTTACAATAAAAAAACACAAATAAATACACATACATAGGTACAGATGTGGATGTATGGTAAGAAGTTTATTTCCAAATCACATGGTTGTGGGTTCAGTCCCATTATGTAGCACCTTGGTCTGGTTCTGGTCGATGGAAACCGAAGAAACCCACCATATATATATATATATATATATATATATATATATATATATATAAATGTATATACATATGTGTGAGTGTTTGTCCCCCACCACTGCTGGGCAACTGGTATTGGTTTGTTTACACTCTGTAACTTAGCAGTTCAACATAAGAGACTGATAGAATAAGTCCCAGGCTTTATAAAAATAAGCCATAGGGTCGATTCATTCAACTAAAACCTTTTAAGTTGGTGCTCTTCCTAGCATGGCCGCAGTCTAATGACTGAAACAAGTAAAAGAAAAGATACCTACATGGAAATAATTAATGTGTACATATCAACGAAATGTCAGTGATAACATCGTTGTTAAGGAGAGCATTTAGATTCTCTTCCACAAAGAATGCACTAGATAAAGAAATTCATGGAATAAAACAGACTAACAATGAATATTCAACCATTCTAGCAGAACAAACTATTGATGAGTATAAAAAGAAATACAATGCAGCAAATACATTAGACAGTACCCCCTACTATAAATACCTACTATAAATATACATATTACAAACAAAGTCTATCATACAATGAAATGCATACCAGACAGTACACATAAACACATAATCAAAAATCTCATTGAACAAAAACAGATTGTAAGTTGACACTAGTAATAAATCATAAAACTAAATCCAAACTTGCCTTATTTAACAGTAGACCACAAACATAAAACTCTGAACAAGTTAAGAATGACCAAACAGTTAGATATGCCAATGACATATGGTACTTTGGCATAAGATTTCCTTACATTTAAAATGGGGAACAATTGTTACATACTACATCACATATTTCAAAAGATACAAAAGAACAGGTGCTCTGTTTTATACTGAAGAACTCTTGTGATTTTGTATATGAAAAACAATCTTAGACAAGACCAGCCACACTCTGGACCTAAAAATGAACACAAATGCTACTTGATAATTTGATAGAAAACTTGATAAAAACAGGAAAATTGTCAGTAAATATAGAAACATAGCAGAATGACAAAATTAAAAGATAATGTTTTAAATCCAGCCAACAGAATTTGTGACACCAGGCAGTACAAATACAGTGTGATAAGTCAAAGAATCTTTCATACAAAACTTTTACAACAGAACAAATTTAAGTCCTCTCAAAAGGTATAAAATACACTCTAGCACCACAGCACTCCAATTTCATTCAAGTACGGAGCAATATCTCCACTTCTCTAATAGAAGAGTCTTTTGGCAAGGAAAACGACAAATCATTTATACAAAATAAAAGCAACTACAGCCCAACAAAAGTTAGGAACAAAACATTAATCTCTGTGATTTTAATATCTAACATCATATATTCTCAACTATCATACACTAAACCCAAATCCAACACCATTCAAAAAGTGGGAGAAATTAACAACGAACTAAAAAACAACAATCAGTACTTAGAAGACAGAGGTAATGTACCAGCCTGCCCCACAGAAGCTATATGTAGAACCAGCTATCACTGTTGAATGCAAAACCCTAAAGGTTGTTGATAAGTTCATGTACCTCATCAGTACACTCTCGAAATCTGTGAACATTGATAATGAAGTCAATACATGCATTGCCAAGGGAAACTCAGCATTTGGGTGATTACATGAATCAGTGTGGGAGAGAAGAGGCATTAAGCTGACCACCAGGTTGAAGGTGTACCAAGCAGTTGTACTGTCTACTATACTGTATGCCTATGAGGCTTGGTTGCTTTATAAATGCCACACCAAGAAGCTAAACTGCTTCCACAAGAACCACCTGAGAAAGCTGTTGAAAATCACCTGGTAAAACAAGGTCCCAGACACAGAAGTCAACTCCCAAGCTGATCTGCCAAGAATGTACATACTGCTGAGGAGAGCACAGATCAGGTGGGTAAGCTACTTTGTTCAAATGCCTGACACACACCTCCCTAAAAGACTGTTATCTATGTGTGTGATCTTGTGTTTGTGTTCATCTCACACCACCATTTGACAACTGGTGCTGGTTTGTTTACATTGCTATAATCTAGCAGTCCAGCAAAATGAGATCAACTGAATAAGTGCTAGGATTAAAAAAAGTGAGGACTGGGGTTGATTTGTTTGACTAAACATTTCTAGGCAGTGCCCCAGCATGTTCACAGTCCAATGACTGAAATAAGTAAAAAATATAAAAATAAATCATTAAAAACAGTGAAGAAATTTAGCATCTTCATTTATCTGTATTGAAAATGTTTATTAATGAAATTTTAATGCAAAACAATCAACTTATATTGTCTCCCCCAAATTCAAAACATGAATAACATACTACTACATTCAACAATCTTAAATTAAGACTAATTGTAGTAAATCTAGCCTGTAAAACACACAAACTCAGTGACATTGGAGACACTGCTGAAATTCATTCTGAAACACACCAAACTTTATAATAGTTGACTTGGACCAACCAAACCACCTCCTGAAAGAAGGTAACAAAAACACTGTCTTATGAATTTTAGATAACTGCAAAAAAATCACTTCACCTATTCATAAAAACATTTTATTTCTGCTATTATATGATTATATGTAATGGTTATAACAAGGATTACATAAGACAAATGAAACTTATATTGAAAAACAATATTCATTGGCAATAAATATGAGATCCTGATACAAGAAAGATTCTGCTAAGTGAACATTTAAACTTATGTACAACAAACAAATAAAATATGTTTATTAAAACACAAACTCCAACAGAATAAGCTGTGACATATTGGATAGAAATAATACATTCTCACACACAATCATATTCAGAAGCACATAAGATGTTTCTCTATTTTAAACTATTCTGACAACCTCTTGTTCATACTATCATGTACCACATTCATTGGATTAACACAGTCTTGATTTTTAGCATGATAATCCTCCATATTTTCACGTCATCTAAGTTACAAATGCAGACTGCAATTATTATCCATGCTATTACATGACACATTTAGTGGCCTAGTACAGCCATAACTTTTGGTGCAACTATTTGTCATACAGTCAGTAACTCTCTGACCTCATCTATAGCTTCAATCAACCAAACAGAACCTCATCTGAGGCAATGTGAGCTGTAATTTCTCTATTAAAAAGCAGCAAATTTTCAAATTATCAGAGTCGAGACAAATACAACATAATCCAGATCTTTTCATTTCACACGACTTTTGAAGATCACGAAATTCTGAAACCAGTTAAGTAATGTCAAATAAGATTTTTAGATAAAAAAATAAATGTCAAATAAGATTTTTTAAAGTGTCAAATGCATTTCAACATTTTTTCATTCTGTGTGTTTGTGTGTGCGTATGTGTGTGTGTGTGTGTGTGTGTGTGTGTGTGTGTGTGTGTTTGCATGCATGCATGCGTGTGTGCACGTACATGCAAAGGCTTGACTGACTGATTAAAAAGTTTACTTCACAGTCATGAAATGCAAAGGGCTTCTGTTGTAGTGTTGAGCTGAACAAAGTCTTGTGAGTGTAACTTGGCAGCTGGAAATGCAGAAGCTCATAATAAGTGTGTACTTAATACAGCCATCGATACAAACATACCTATGTATAGATAAATGAGCATGTATGTGACTGTGTCAATTTATGTGTAGATTTACACAATTCTGTTTTCTTATGTTATAGCATAGGAGTTTTACAAATAGAAAATGATCAAATAAATACCAAACTGAAATAAGCTCTGGGGTTGATATGATCAAACAAACAGAAATGCTATCTGGAGTCAAGTGAATTTATTGCATCTGTTAGTAGAAACTACTTTACATTGCATAACTCAGAATTACCGACAACAATCCTTCTCTGCAGTAAAAATCTTCAGAGAAAAGTCTTAAGGGAAAGCTCTGAATAATACACAATTCCTGAGGGGTCTGATCCTAACACTAACCATTTTTGTCTGAAGATTGTCTATGTGCATGGATCTTTGGATAATGAGATGTAAGGTGGCCTGAGCTAATATACACAATATGTGTGTGCTTGTCCATGCGTATGTGTGGAGAAATGTAAGGTGAATTTAAGAGAATTTCCAGTAATGGTCATTTTGTATATCTGTGAAAATTAGACAGTGTAGTAAACCCATAGGTTTTCTCTTTTTGAAGCCAGGAAATGAAATTATTCTGACTAGTTTCATCATTAATACTTCTATAGAGATTGGTTTACTTTATACTGTTGAGTGTGTGTGTGGGGGGGGGGGGAGAGAGAGAGAGAATGGTGGTTAACAGCTGTTTACAGTACAGACAAACCCTGACAAATAAACTGCTCTGCCTGATTTTCATAATAGTACAATAAGTAGATATGTAAGGTAAAATTCCAAGGGAATGAATTTAGTAAACACACTTCTTTCAACCTTGCTAGAATATTGAAAGTAGTCTCACTGATATTTTCTGGGAGAGAGAAACAGCCTGTCATTTAAGTGCAGTCAACTTTTCATAAGGAGGTTAAATGAAAATTTATATCAATTATATGCACGCACATGCACGTGTATGTGTGGTGTGTGTGTTTGGAACCATATAGATTCCACTTCTCTCACATATGTGCATCATTCAAATCCAATGAGTATCAAATCCAAACAACCTCCACAATAACTGCAAAACTACACACTATTCATTAACCCAATTTCATCTTCAAATGAAGAATACTTTAGTGAAAACTAAATAGATTTTGTTTATTTTTTTCTTCCTTCAAATTAAGTGTGAATGAGCTGACTGATCAAACTCAAGATGGCTTTTGCTGTTTGACATAACATTTAGCAAGTAAGGATGCAACCATAAGATGCTATATTTACATGTCAGAAGGGAAGTTAAAAAAAAAAAAGATTTTACAATCATGTTTCTTTTTTCAAGAACATTGTGAATGAAATACAACAAAGCTTTTAAGTTACATCTGGTCTTTAAAAGATAAAACTGGATTATAACATCAGGTAGAGGATCATTGTAAAATAAAGGCTGCATAAAAATGACAGTAACAGATATATCATAAGGACTGCAGAATAAAGGATATATTCAAATGCTATGCTTGAAGTGTTTCTGCAAATGCAAACAAGTGCATAGGTTCATTTTACTTAACTGAACACCACCACCTTAAATTAAATACTGTATGTATGCAGATGTTAGGTGGTAAGTTTTGGATATGCGCACAGTATCTTTGTTATCATCTCTAATCTTACAGTTTGTCTTTCTAACAATTTGTTAATAGAACATTTTTTTTTACTAAAGAAGTATGCAGATATATTTTTATTCTCATTCTTATTCCTTTTCATAATTCTTTTATTAGAATTAACAAGTCCATTTCATAAGGAAGTTAAACCATTTATCTAATCTACAAATTGTCTCTTTTTGACCATTTCACATAGTTCTTTGAATACACCAAACTATGTTTTGTGTGAGTGTGTGTTACATGTGTGTGTATTATGTTTGTGTGAGTTATGTCTGTGTGTGTATACACACATACACAGACATAATGGGAAGATTAAAAAGAAGTGGTGAATGGGTATCTCAAGAGGATAAAACTCATACAGGCAAAATACTGGAAAAAGAGTTGAGATGCTGTGGCAGATAAGATCTGTTCAATCCATGCAAGCATGGGGAAAACATTAAATATATGATAGATAAAGATATAGATAGATAGAGAGAGAGAGAGAGAAAAAGCGAGAGATATATATATACAATCAGACAGACAGTCATTTATATTATAGCATGAAACATGAAGTTACAATGTATTATCACTAATATTAATTTATATAGATTCACTCTGTTATATGTATTGATTATTTTAATGTTTGTGTTAACAGCTATCAGGTAATCCCATAAGTAATGGCTGGAATCTGATATCTACAAGTGAGATAGTTTTGCTGTTTTCAAATACCTGAATGACAACAGTACATATTACCATGATCTCATGCAGTTGCAAAGAAGAGATTCATGTCATTACAATATGAATTATCCAATTCACTTATTACTTATTACTCCTAAAGATGAACATGTCCAAGGGGCATTTAGGTCAGGAAAAGCAATGTGACAGAAGCCATGCAAAATATACACAGTATTTATAGTGAGGAATACTTAAACAAAAGGAGTAGTGAAAGATAGTTTGAAGAATTTCAGCTTAAAGGGTACTACATGGACAGGTCATCCTCTTCAATTTAATGAAAACCTGCTTTTGTCAGAATTTGAGTGAAATAGCAGTGTGATGGTTGAAGAATTAGCCTAGGAGTTGAATTCAAATAAATGAATAATTCACTGGCATCTGCATTGGCATCTGCACTGGCTTGAAGAAGTGGCTAAACTTGTAAAATGGTTTTCTCAGAATCTGACAGAAAACAATCTGTGGGCATCTGCACTCTTGTGAATGAATATTACCTTTTTGGGTAGATTAATGACTAGTGATGAAACAGACAGTGAAGCGTGGTGAAATCTTCTGGCTTGCCAACTCCTGTCAAACCATCCAACCAATGCTAGCATGGAAAGCAGATGATAATTATGATGATTATATATATATATATGTATATACACACACACATATATATATACACACATATATATATATATATACAGAATGTATATAGGTATGTTGATGCAAATAGGAAAAATAGAAATCAAAATATGAGTATATGTATATTTTTATTAATATGTAGTGGAAGTAACAGAGTGACTCAAAGTCTGAGACTTCTGTGCACATGTCATTGTATGAAACTCTCGAACTTTGAGGCACTCTGCTACTTCTACTAACTATTAATAAAAATATACATTATATATATATATATATATATATATATATATATATGTTGTTGTACTTGGGGATGGTCATATTGCCAGTTTAGCCAATAAAAACACACTCACTGTATATTTGGTGTTAATTTTTTTTTTTTTTTTTTTTCAGCTTTATATTACATTAATCTTAATCTTATTTCGGCCAGAGTTCTTTCGTCACACTTCTGTGACCTCATCAGTGGTCCTTTGTTTCCTTCTTTCTTATGTGTGTCTCACCTTGCTAACTATCAGCCATTTTGTATTTTGTATTCCTATTGTATGTGTCTACGCATGCGTGTCCTTCAATGTGTCTGTGTCTTTTGTAAGTGCATGTGTGTATGGGGAGTGTCTGTATCACCTATATTCTCTGTTAATACGTGTTCGTTTGTATTAGTTTTTATTTATTTATATGTTCATGTGTGTGTGTGTGTGTGTGTTTTTTTTTTTTGTGTTTAATTAAATTTTGTTAACGTATGTAGTATTTAATTCCATTTGTTTATCTATGTATTGTATTATACTTTGTTCCTATTATTGGTTTATGGGTAACATGTTGTCACATGCTGTGGTTTGTTAGTGGCGTATGTTAGTGTTCCATTCTAGTTTCCTATTCAGGTTAGGTTTCCCTTCTATTATGTGTGTAGCTTCAGTAATTTGTCTAAGTGGTGCATCACTGCTATGTGTAGATAAGATTTTAATTTCTATGTTGTTGATTGAGCCTCTATGTTCTTGCTCAGCGTGCTGGTACAGAACTGATGAGTTCTTCCCTTCCTTAAGTTCCCTCCAATGTTCGTTTGCCCGCTCCCCTATACTCCTTGCTGTTTCGCCTACATATGTCGTTGTCTTATTTCTGCATCGTCCCTCTGTACATCTTATACTATAGACCACATTTCTGGTTTTGCAGTTCGTTTGTGGGCTAAATCTACATACGATACAGTTCCTATCAGTGCAGGGGGTTCTACTGAAAGGGTATGTTCTACTGATAAGGGATTTGATAGGGTTGCCTGGCCTTTCAACAACCTTAATTCTTAGCTTAAGTTTGTCTAGGGCCCTTCTAAAGCGGTACGCCAGTTCGCCTCTAGGGGTGGTGTCGACGAACATGACGCTTTGGTACTTGTGGCTATTGTACCATGAGCTTGCCTTCCCTATTTTCTTCTTAGTTCTTTCTATGGTGTTCCATGATTTGCTCCTATAGAGTGGGCAAATCCCATTCCTATCGTTGCGTTTGATTGTTTCAAACTTCTTCATAGCTCCTTTGTAAACCCTGATCCTTTCTTTATGGCTGTAACCCGAGAACTGCATGCGGTGGACGAAATGTTGTATATGTCTCTTTAATTCTGTAGGGTCGCACATGCAGGAGACATTTCGCATTACTCTGACGAGGTCTGCCATCAATATGTTGAATTTGGCATTGTCATCAATAGCCGAGTTCCGGTGGATCAGGTACTTGGAGGCCATAGGTTTTGTATAGTGTGAATGGAGGATTCTGGTTTTATTGTTCTTAGTTTCTAGCCAGAGTTCAGTATATAATACAGGTAATCTATGGTTAGGGTGTTTAGTAGGGTAGTCTATCGTAACTCTAATACTCTGGTGGATGGAGTTAGCTATTTGCTGGATGCTCTCCATAGTCTTAGTTTCTATTTCTATTTCAGGGGTACTCTCTTGTGGGGGTGTCTTTACCGCTAAGTTGATATCATCGACATATCGAGAGTACACATTCACGAGTATGGAGTTCTGTGTCAGGCGTTCCTTAAGCCTTCTGTCCCACCATACCATGAAAAGATATATATATATATATATTTGTTTGTGTGTCTGTGTTTGTCCCTACCATCTCTTGACAAGCAATGTTGCAATGTTTACTTCCCCATCACTTAGCAGTTCAGCAAAAGAGGCTGATAGAATAAGTACTAGGCTTACAAAGAATAAGCCCTGGGTTCGGTTTATTCAACTAAAGGTGGTGCACCAGCATGACTGCAGTCAAATGACTGAAACACGTCAAAGAATACACATATATATGTGTTTATATATCTATACATACATATATATATATATATATTTATATATATATATATATATATATATATATATATATATATATATATATATATATATATATAGGGTATGAAAGGTATTGGTGTCAGGAAAACTCAAAAGGTATTGGGTAAATGCTAAGTAAGTGCTATGGTTAAGCTCCAGGCTCGATAATGACACATGTGAGGGGTCCAACATGGGTCATGTATTAACAGGCATATATATAACAATTGACAGAATGAGATAAAAAAAACCAAGGCAGTAAATAGATTTCATCACATTTATTGAGAAAAAGTCTTACAACTGTTTCCAGGATTCTCTTATTTCCCTCTGTATTTCATATCTTCTTTACAATAATTAATACTCAAACATTTTCTCACACTGTCTCTGATGAAGGGATATATAAAATATCCCGGAAACAGCTGTAAGGCGTTTACTGTCAATTTTTATATATATATGCACGCCAGTACATGACCTGCATTGGACTCCTCACTCGTATCATTACTGAGCCTGGAGCTTAACCATGGTCTATCCATAGCACTTACTTAACGTTTACCCGATACATTTTGGGTCTTCTTGACACCAATACCTTTCATACCCTTGATTTCTTGCTATTATAAGCACTTATCTCAGGTAACACTTTTATAATGGATAAACAATTCCCTGGCATTTCTCTTAAGGACACACCTATTCCTTCACAAAAGACTTTCCTCTTACTCCTCCTCACAAAAACTAAGGACCTCATCCGAAGAATGCAATGGGAAGCTTTCTTCCACGACAATCAAAAGTACAGAAATGACAATAATACCATCACCTACAACCTCAAATCATATAAACACCCTCTACACAACCTCCATCTCGAAAAATTCAAAGCAGATATGCTTCATTTGATTAGAAACATCAAATTCTCCAAATATAAATCCCCCTTTCAAAAAGAATTTTCATACACCATAAAACAAATCATTGCATCCCCTAAATTACATGTCTTCTTGGATAAAACAGGAAATATGTATCCCATTACCATCAAGGAATACAATAAATTCATCCTACAAAAGGGCACCAGCATCTGCCCTAAATGACATCAACACCAACCACTGCAAACTTATGAGGAAATTACAAGTGGATGACCGAACTGAACCATACCATCCTACACCTCCACACTTCAACCTCAAGAGTCATAAGAAAGACTTTATAACCAAAACCATTGATATGCCTAATATCCCCCACCAAATCAGACTTAGGAAGGGTAAGCTAAAATATTTTGGACAAAATAATACCAGTCATAAAGGAGATATTAAACATCGACTTATAGCCCTATACTAGCGAAATTATTACATGGTTCCATCTCTTAAACAAAAACTCTTATTCTTTCCCACAGTTCGACATAAATAATTACTATTCTTCTATTTCTCCTAAACTTCTAAATCAAGTTCTTCTTCTAGCTAAGAAACTAACTAACCTAAACCCACTGGAAATTAACATAATCCTTAATGCCCGCAAAACACTTATTTCTTTTGAGGGCAAACTCTGGTGCCGAGCCAATCAACTTATTTGACATTACCATGGGATCATCTGATTCTGCCCAGGTCACTGATCTGGTTGGACTATACATACTCCACCAGCTCCAAATACATTTCTCTAGCATCAGGGGGGTCTCTACCAAAAGCATAAATAAATCCTCCTTGGAAAGAACTAGAAAGGATCTACACAAATTCTTCTCTAACTTAAACCTATCACATTCAAAAATTCTCACAAAACTTCTAACTTTTTAGATGTAACTCTAAACTTATCTACCTCCCAATACTTCCCTTACCACAAATCTAACCAATATCTTAAATACCTAAACATTCATTCCAATCACCACAAATTCATTTTTGCTAACATAATCAAGGGTATCTCAACCCGTATATCTGACCTCTCTTCCACTGAGGAAATTTTCAATAACCACGCACCCAATTACAATCAAGCACTCACCGCTAGTGGATAAATCGAGCCTCTGGCATCAGGGTAAGGGCAAAATCTTGACGCAGAGAAGTTTAAAGGTAGAATGATTAAATGTGGAGAGTAAGCAGTATTAGAAGAGGGAAGTAGAAGGCTCAGTGGGGGTGTGGAGGAATGTTGTGGCAGGGAAGGGTGGAAGAAGATAAGAGAGTCAGTTCAGGAAGATTATTTGCTTCCATTACTGGTTGCATATTTTGGTGAACTACATCTACCAACATTATGATGGTTTTTAAATCAAAGATTTCCTTCCTCTAGATGGATTGTCTTCACTATGACTGGTGAGCACCATCTACTTTTGGCTATAGTAGATGGCTGTTGACTCTTCTGAGTTTCTTCACCCTTTAATAGGTCTTGTTTTTCATCCTGCAGGGTGTCCCAAAAGTCACCCACTTCACCAAGAAAGCTTGAAAGGGTTGCTAGTTTAGTCACTGATGACCCAACCATGCAACATGTACTGGGACACATGTTGCCAGTAGTGCAAGAGAAACCTGACACATGCACAAACGCATGCATGCATGCACATGCATGCGCAGACAAGCAACAGAAGTAATATCATTCCATAATAGCAATCTGTGTATACTTGATGTTTTGAAATTTTCTCTGCCTCCAAAGGATGTCACAATTAACAAATAGCAATTCAGAAATCTTCATGAGAAGGGAAGATAAAATCAAGCATTCTTCAAAGTTGAATGCCATTAAGGAGAAGGACAGGCTTATTGTGTTGAGATAAGAGGACAGTTGTGGATATATGTTTCTGCTTTAATATGTATGATCAGCATAACAATCCTTCTAACCTATCATCAGCAGCAAAGTGCATAGACATATATAAAAAGACTACAATGCATTTATAGCCTAGGTAATTTGCATAAATTAAGCAAACATGAGACAAGGGAAATAACTCAGAGTGAGTAGTGGCATATATATGAACAACACACACTTGCATATATATATATATATATATATATATATATATATATATATATATATATATATAGCATGATCACTGCTAGAGCAGCTGTCTGGCTTCCGTGCCGGTGGTATGTAAATAGCACCATTTGAGTGTGATCATTACCAGCGTCGCCTTACTGGCACTTGTGCGGGTGGCATGTGAAAAGACATTCGAGTGAGGTCATTGCCAGTGCCGCTGGACTGGCTCCTGTGCAGGTGGCACGTAAAAAACACCATTTGAGCGTAGCTGTTGTCAGTACTGCCTGACTGGCCCCCGTGCCAGTGTCACGTAATAGCACCCACTACACTCTTGGAGTGGTTGGTGTTAGGAAGAGCATCCAGCTGTAGAAACTCTGCCAGATCAGATTGGAGCCTGGTGCAGCCATCTGGTTCGCCAGTCCTCAGTCAAATCGTCCAACCCATGCTAGCATGGAAAGTGGATGTTAAACGATGATGATGATATATATGGAGTAGAAGAAGTAAGAACAAAATGGTTTGCATTGATTCAATTTTCATTGAAATAAAATACAATATAACCTTAATCGTACTCTACCTATTCTATTCCAAAACTTTCCAAAAGGATCTATGTATATAACATATATTCCTTGAGAAGATGGTCACAAATGGACAAAACTTGAGTAAACATTCAACATTTTGTTTTATATATATGTGTGTGTGTGTGTGTGTGCGTTGTGTGTATGTATGTATATGTATATGTGTGTATGTATATGTATATATATATATATATATAGATATATGTGTATATATGTATATGTAATTCTTAAGAATCAAGACACATAAACAGGACACCAGAAATAGTTAGGTATGATCACATAGCCAAGAACTGGACATAGTCTGAACATAGCCATTTAAAATTACCTATTTAAAATTTTACCTAGTGATGGTGGGTAGTATATTATGATGTAATCTTTTACGACTACATTAAATAAAATTCTACTGAAACAGCTGTTCTAAATTTTAAATGCCATCTATGTTTACTTTGTGTGTGTGTGTGTGTGTGCACATGCACATGTGTGCATGTGCATACATGCATGCATATAGCCATCTATGTATGATACCTAATGTATAGAGATACCTCGATGTACTAGTTACTGCAGTAGTCATCCTAAGATAATATCTCTTGTGGACATGCTGTGTTAAAAAGATAATACGCATCAGAGGTAGATGAAAAATACTCCAATAGCGTCCAATGAGAATACTACAGGTATTTCATTTTTTTTTAGGCCTTTTCAATGATAGGTACTTGCGGCACATGACTGGACAATTAATCAGCATCAACCCATATAAGAAACCCACCCATATAAGAAACAGTCACTAATGTAGTGAATAGCCACTTGCCTGAATAAAAGTCTGGGTTGTGCAACTGAGGCAGTATTAAATTAAAATAGGAGACTATGTATCATAATTAATGCATAGACACCGTTGATAGACTAGTTTATGTGTGTGTGTGTGTGTGTGTGTGTGTGTGTATTTGCATGCATACATACATGTAAACAAGTGTATACTCAAATAACTTTTAGCTCACACATTCATGCATACCTATGTATACATATACATATATATACACATACATATATTCACATGCACACACATGTACACATATGTACGTACATATACATACATATGTACATACATATACATGCATGCATACATACTTAGACATTATTATGGCAGCTAAGAAGATGAATCACAGCATCAGTCTTGATAGAAAGATGAGGTTAACTAGTTCAATAACTGTAACAATAGCAGTAATAACTGTTGATAGATAGAGGTGTAATAAAACATAGCAGAATATATAGAAAGATAATCACTGTATTTAGAGTGCCACATGCCTGAAGCAGAAATTCAGAGATTATATTTACCATACACAAACAAAGGGATGTACAGGAATTAGGAAGTCATTAAAGAAATATCTAGTGCAGGATTATAGATCTAACTACAAAAGAATAATGGCAGGTGAAAAATGAATTGATATATGACTGAAAATAGATAGAAAACATAGTAAACATAGACCTTCTCCTAACAAGCACCTGTCTTCTGTTTTAATGGAGGTTAAAAAGTGCAGTAGAGGAAATGAAGTTATAGACTGTGTGATGAAGGCTGAGGAAGAGAATGAGCAACATAACAAAGATTAAGTAATAATAATAATAATAATAATAATAATGGTGATGTTGAGTTAACATCAACAACATTAACTACAAGAACAATGATAACTGTTTCTAATATAGGCACAAAGCCTGAAATTTGGGGGAGAGGTTAGTCATTTAAATTAGATCTAGTTTTTCATTTTATTGGCTATGGGCAGATGAAAAGTAGAGTTGGCCTTGTGATTTGCATGAAAAATTTAAAGAGATGCAGCTAAATATCATTCTTTTTTTATTTGTTTCAGTCATTTGACTGCGGCCATACTGGAGCACCACCTTTATTCAAGCAAATCGACCACAGGACTTATTCTTTGTAAGCCTAGTACTTATTCTATCAGTTTCTTTTGTTGAACTGCTAAGTTACAGGGATATAAACACACCAGCATTGGTTGTCAAGTAATACTGGGAGGACAAACACAGACACACAAAGAGCTTCTTTAAGTTTCTGCCTACCAAATCCACTCACAAGGCTTTGGTTGGCCCAAGGCTATGGTAGAAGACGCTTGCCCAGGGTGTCACACAGTGAGACTGAACCCAGAACCATGTGATGGGTAAGCAAGCTACCTACCACACAGCCACTCCTGCGCCTTGTGTTTTCTGCTCTGCTGTTTCTTGCAATTGACTGTCCTCAACATATTTAATCCAATGCTCCATTGATTCTACCAATACATTGTTCCCAGCATATTTTGTCTATCACTCTATTGAGTCTACCTATCAATACCAAAACATATTTTGGGTGATTTAGCCACTGGTTTTGTCCTTTTAATACAATTCTAAGAGAGACATTGCAATAATAGTGAAATACTAAACTCCTAGTATAAGATTACTTTTTTTTTGTTTCAAAGAAAAAACTGCAAAATTATCTGAATGACCTCCAACCATTATATTACTGAATTCTATTTTATAAACTACTATAGGATTTTGATCTTGAATATATGTGTGTGTGTGTGTTCATGTATGTGTGTGTGTGTATATGAGGGGAAGTCAAAGATTATCCGCACTTTTGCCGTAACATATCTTTATTATTATCGCACTTCCTTCTGTTCATGTGTGTTTATAGTTGGAACTATTATGGTTACGTGATCAAAGTTTGAGCCTGATTGCGCTATTTTTCTTTCTGACTTTACAGTGTTAGCATGGCCACTCCACTAGCAATGTGCACCAAAGTAGTGGAGGTTGATGGGCATCTTGCTTCCTCTTCGTATGTCAAGCTTGTCTGGTCACTTTTAAACTTCTTGATCTACTAATATACACTTCTATGTGGTAGTCCACTGTCCCTGTATTGTGCTAAGCCTGTGATGAATTTCAGGACCTGACACACACCTTCCGACCAAAGAAATCGGATCACTGCTCTTTGTTCTTCTTTGGTGCACAATGCTAGTGGAGTGGCCATGATTACACTGCAAAACCAGAAAGGAAAATGGCACAATCAGGCTCAGCCTTCAATCACATGAGCACAATAGTACCAACTATAAGCATGCATGCGCAGAAGGAAGTGTGATAATAATAAAAATATGTTATTGTGAAAGTGCAGATCATTTTTGACTTCCTCTCATATATATATCATCATCATCGTTTAACGTCCGCTTTCCATGCTAGCATGGGTTGGACGATTTGACTGAGGACTGGTGAAACCGGATGGCTACACCAAGCTCCAATCTGATTTGGCAGAGTTTCTACAGCTGGATGCCCTTCCTAATGCCAACCACTCTGAGAGTGAAGTAGATGCTTTTACATGCCACCGGCATGAAGGCCAGTCAGGCGGTACTGGCAGCAGCCACGCTCAAATGGTGTATTTTATGTGCCACCCGCACAAGAGCCAGTCCAGGGGCACTGGCAACGATCTTGCTTGAAAGTCCTTACACATGCCACGGGCACAAGTGCCAGAAAGGTGACGCTGGACACAGATGCCATCTCGATTTCGCTTTTGCTTGCCCCAATAAGTCTTCACAAGCTGAGTTTCGTGTCCAATGAAGGAGACGATGATGGGTGCCAGTCATCGAATTTAGTTCGGTTTCGATTTCACTTGCCTCAACAGGTCTTTGCAAGCGTCTTTGGAGATTAGTGTCCAAAGAAGGAAAGATAGGCATAAGTGGGCTGGCTACACCCCTGGGAGAGGCCTTGGGTTTAGGTCTCACTTGGCTTGCCGGGTCTTCTCACGCACAGCATATTTCTAAAGGTCTCAGTCAGAAGTCATTGCCTCGGTGACACCCAATGTTCGAAGGTCTTGACTCACCACCTCAGCCCAGGTCTTCCTGGGCCTACCTCTTCTACAGGTTCCCGCAACTGTTAGGGTGTGGCACTTTTTCACACAGCTATCCTCGTCCATTCTCATCACATGTCCATACCAGCGCAATCGTCTCTCTTGCACACCACAGCTGATGTTTCCTATGTTCAATTTTTCTCTCAAGTTACTTACACTCAGTCAGGTATGCACACTGACATTACTCATCCATCGGAACATACTGGCTTCATTCCTTGCGAGCTTATGCATGTCCTCAGCAGTCACAGCCCATGTTTCACTGCCATGTAGCATGGCTGTTCGTACACATGCATCATACAATCTGCCTTTTACTCTGAGTGAAAGTCCTTTTGTCGTCAGCAGAGGTAAGAGCTCTCTGAACTTTGTCCAGGCTATTCTTATTCTAGCAGCTACACTTTCAGCGCACCCACCCCCACTACTACATATATATATATATATATATATATATATATATATATATATATATATACACACATACATATATATGCACACACACATATATATATATACATATATATGTGTGTGTGTGTGTGTGTACAGAGAGAGAGAGAGAGAGAGGTGGGGGAGATAAAACTAAATACTAAAAGAATTTATTCAGAGTTATTAGAGCATTGGAGAGTATATTGTGTGGGGTTTGTTCCAAATCTTTACACTCTGTGTTCAAATCCTACAAAAATCAAAAATCCCCTTGGCCTTTCATCCTTTCAGATTCATTAAAAAGGTACCAGTCCAAGATAGTGGGTTGGTGGAATATTGGACCAGGTAGCTTACTGTGTTTATTCCAGCTGTTTCCATTCTGAATTCAAATCCTGCCAGGACCTACCTCAGTGGTAGACTTTATTCAACACCCAGATTGTGCCTTTAGCGGAGTCCACTCTGTTGCAAGGATTTTGGACCAAGTTTCCAGTTTAAGGACACCCTCCTACTGCCCTTGCATCAGTCTTGAATAGTCTATAATACATTCTGAACATGGCCTTCACTCCTGACGTCAAAAATATGAAATAAAAAATTGAAGAAAATAAGAATATTATATTAAAATAAAAATGATTTACTTACCAAAAGAATCTTGGAGTGACAAACTTATGTAATAATGTCCAGTTTAATCCAAAGTTTAATGAACAATAAAGCTGGAAATAAAATAGATCATAGTAGTAATAATAATAATAAAATGATGATGATGATGATGTTGTTGTTGTTGATGATGATGATGATGATGATGATGATGATGTTGTTGTTGTTGTTGTTGTTGATGATGATGATGATGATGATGATGATGATGTTGTTGTTGTTGTTGTTGTTGATGATGATGATGATGATGATGATGATGATGATGAAGATGATAATCCTTTCTATTATAGGCCTAAATTTCTGGGGGAGGGAGCTAGCTGATTTTGCAACCACAGAAGTGGTTCTTATTTTATTGAGCTCAAAAGGATGAAAGACAAAATCGACCTCGGTGGAATTTGAACCCAGAATGTAAATGCATATTAAATACCAATAAACATTCTGTCCATTGTGCTAACAAATAATAATGAACTGCAGTGGAGGAGCCAATTAGATGAGGAATTGCTTGAACTACAAAGATGGCTAATTGATTTGATGAATGCTCATGAAGAAAAATCCCAATGAATATGAAAAGGGTTGATAGGACTATGATATATGAAATTATAAAAAAATGAATACAGTTATATCACATATTCAGACAGGACGTAATGCAAACAAGGAATCTTATCCAAGCTACCGAGGAGAAATTACAATTGATTGAAACAGCGTAAGGCAAAAGAGGACCATGATGTAAATGAAGCATAGAAAATGACATTATGTGGTCAAGACAAGAGTTAAGTAAAATTGAGCAATGGCTTATAGAGGAAAAGGGGAAATGAGGAAAAGGTTGATCAGGAGACATGAGACAAGAAACAAACTATGGAACAATGGATTCTATATAGTGATGGAACAATTAAAACAGAAGATTTTGATGTAAAGCCAGAAGATAAGAAGATGTGTGAGCAGAAATAAAAAGTTTGAGGAGAATACATTATTCCAAATAACTAAAAAAACAATTCTTCTACATTTTTGAATGAGACAGTGGGAAGGATGCTGTTCCTAATGCT
Organism: Octopus bimaculoides; assembly: GCF_046866305.1. NCBI lineage: Eukaryota > Metazoa > Mollusca > Cephalopoda > Octopoda > Octopodidae > Octopus > Octopus bimaculoides. Next base: position 27,908,140 of record NC_142941.1, on the reverse strand, counting down.
CACCAGGCCAAAGAGCTCTGGAATGGGGAAACACCAGAAAAGATGCTAAGTGGATAGAAATCATCAAGACAGAATTGTGAGGAGGAAATAGACAAAGAAACCTTACTGTGAATTGAAGGATGTGAAGGATCAAGTGGCCAAGGAACCAAACTGGAAAGTTCCCAGCCCAGATGGAATCCATCAGTTTTGGTTGAAGATATGCAATGCAGTTCATGAATGACTTGCAACTGAATTGAACGAATGTGTCCAGAAGGATGCACTTCCCTATTGGATGTTAATGAGAAGGACAACACTTGTAATGAAAGATAGAAGGAGAATGTTGTGGGGAAATTATTATCGTAGTAGCATGCCTGAACATAATATGGAAGGTATATACTGGAATGATTGTGGAGAAGGCATATACTTTTCTTTTATATGAAGAAATATTACCATAGAAACAAAAAAAGATATAGAAAGAAATCTAGGGTACCAATGATCACCAGGTTACTAAGACAATTTTGAGGCATTGCAAAAAAAACCCATCATACCAACATGTATATGGCCTGGATTGAGTTTAATTTGATGCCTCATTCTTGGATTGTTGAATGCCTGCAGATGTTTAGTATTGCTGAATGAAATAGGGAATGGGGTTGGGACAGAGGGGCCAGAGGGGATGGTAAAAAAAGGGAAGTGGGTATAAGAAAAGGGAGGGGCAGGTATCAAAATGAAGGGAAGGGATCTAGTTATAGATACCAACAGTGCAACAAGGGAAAAATTTAAAGAATGAAGGTGGGTCGGTGGCAGAGAAAGAATACTGAAGAATTGATTCTCTTCACACATTCCTCTCTACCTAGCACGTCCTTCTATACCACACCCTACCCTCATCCCTCGAATTTCTTCCCCACCTCCTTCTAGCTTCATCTTCCCTCCCTCTATTCTGCCCCTCTAATCTCTTCTTACCCTTCCGCTACTTCAACATCAAACAAGGGTCAAAATCTGCACATCAGTGTATATACCATATACAAACACATCTGTATATATACCTGTGCATACACAGACATATTCATACACTTACACATACATGTACATATACACTGAAATATACATATATGTATGTATATACATGTACATGAAATTATATGTCCATGCACACCAGCATGCAGTTTCACAATCCAATGTAGGGAAGGTTCCAGGAATGGTGTTTACATTAAATAAGAACACAAACGAGTTAAATGTTCATTACAGCTGTTTCAGATGCATTTTTTATTTTTTATTACAGTGCTGCCAGTCACCATATGGTAGCTGGAGAAGCATTAGAGAATCAGTCTCTTCAATCAGCTTGCAGCACTGCAGCCTGGTGTCCATGACCAAAGAGGAGATAACTACTCCAAAATGCATGCATCTCACAGTCTGAATAGGTGGCACTGCAAGCTGATATATGTGTATACACACCATTTGTCAACAAATGGAATATATTTTCCATGACAAAATGCAGTGAGTGGCTTGTTCACCTATTTGAACGTGCCTCAAGCATATTCAGACTGATAATAACAGTACAAGACCTTATAAAAGATACCAAGGAATTTTGCAGGGAACTTCGCCTATGTGAATTCTTTCAAAACAATCACAACTATGATCCATCACTTGTGCAGAACAAAACAGGTTTTAAACCTCCAATAAACAGAAACAAATATCTGGAGGAATATATAATACACCTGCAAAGATCTGCTAGCTCAAACATTCTAGCAAACCTTGTAAAACAAAATATTACAGATGAGGAACAAAACACATTACAATGTCTACAAGAAGACTCATCTATAGTTATTAAAGAAGCTGACAAAGGAGGAGTTATTGTAATAATGGACAAGACCCATTACAGGGAAATGGTCTTAGAACAACTCAATGACCAGCAATTCTACAAAAAAACTAGATAGCAATGCTGATAAACGAACTATGAGTAAAACTGGAAAATTTACCAACAAATTTGAAGATGACTTAATAAAAAAGGAGTTGGATTAACTCACCAATTTTAAAATGGAAACAAGTAATTTTTATGGATGTACTAAAATCCATAAATCCAAACAGATCAACAACAACTTAAAAGACTTCCATACTCCATATATAAAGATTCAGATCACCAAAGATTCCCAAACCAACTGATCTCAAATTGCATCTGATTGTTGCAGGACCAGCATCCAGCACCCAAAGATTAAGCAACTTGCTGAACATAATTTAAAAAACTTTATGCAGATTAGTTCCCAATTTCATTAGAGATGACATGAACTTCTTAAGCTATATCCCAGAACAAGTAGATAAAGAGATAGTACTCACTAGCTTTGATGTAACTAGTCTCTACACAAATATTCCCCATATATATATGGACTAGAAGCAGTAGAATTCTGGATAAACAAACAACTACAAAGAATTCAGGAGAGATTCTCAAAAGAATATATACTTGAAGGTTTACAGATAGTACTGGAAAACAACTACTTCTTTGATAATCAATATTATCTACAGATACAAGGCACTGCAATGGATATGAAAGTCACAGCAACATTTTTCACACTAGTAATGGGATACATAGAAGAAAAAATTTATACCTTATCCAAAACTACTTTTGACGACCACCTCCAAACTTACCTCATAAGAAACTGGAAAAGATTCTTAGATGACTGCTTTATATTTTGGAACCTAAATGAGGAGAACCTTACAAAATTTCTTAAATTAATAAATAACATTTATGTCTCAATCCAATTCACTACGGAAATAAATGTAAAGGTACTCTTTTTGGACATCCTGATAATTAAAGAAAATGAGAAAGTTACAATTGACCTGTATTACAAGAACACAGACACACACCAATGTTTAGATTTTAGATCTTGCCACCCTTCCCATACAAAAAGGAACATACCGTTTAATATGACAAGGTGAATATGCTCAACAGTCACAGATACCGTTAGATGAGAGAAACGACTGGCAGAACTTAATATATTCCTTCAGAAACAAAAATATCCCAACAAGTTAATTCAATATGCCGTAACAAAAGCAAAGGAAATCCCGATCTCTACCTTACGGAGAAACACTCCGGCTAGGTCTGAAAAAAAAATACAAATATAAATATTCTGTTTGTAGTCACCCACAATCATAGAAACTACAACATCTTGCACTCAGCCAAACGATACCTCCCAATTCTACATCAATTACCGAATCTCCAATGAATAATTAAAAAATCACAAATTATCAACAGTTGAAGACAACTATCCAATCTCAAGAGACTCCTAACAAAGCCAGATTCACATTTGAAAAATAAACGATACAAGTAATCAACTGTGGTGACCCTTGTAGTGGGACATGCAAATTAATTGAATAAGGGGCAATCAAAAAAACTCAAGAATGGGAAGGAATTAGAATTCATTGCAAAACAAAAAACATGCTCACAATGTAAAGAAAACTACATTGGGGAGACAAGAAGGAAACTGAACAGCTGTGTGAATGTGTATAAACAACAAATTAGGGATTCATCTATTAGGAATGTCCCATGCAGTGAACATCTAGATATCTGTGCAAATGGAAAATTTAAAATATTCCCATTTTACAAAATAAATGATGAAAATGTACAATTACAAAAGGCAAACAAAAATAATACTTTATAAGAATTCTAAATCCAAAATTAAACCGAAAATAGTCAACACTCTATATAATAAACAATGGTGAAAGAATATTTATGACCAATACCAAGAGTCCGAAAATAAACCGGAAATAATACTACCACTACCACAAAAATAACAACTTCCTTTTTAAGAGAACATGTGTTTGAAAACGTTTAATGAAAGCACTCACACACTAGAAAAAGACTTCTTCCCAAAAAGGTTAGTACCATCCTCACAAAAGATTTCATAACATTTTTGAACAAAATAATTTTTTTCTAAAATATCACCTTTACACTTCAAAAACTGTATTAAGTAATCCACATAAACTTTCATATATATATATATATATATATATATATATATATATAGGTGAATATATACACTGGCCAAAATAAGTTTAAGACCAAGCAAAACAGTATAAAATTATTTTTATCTTTTACAATTTATGTAGATTTTTTTCTCTATTGAATGAGATAGGCATTATATATCTTTCTACAATTCAAATAATTTTAATGTGCAATTAATTCAAATGATTAGAAATTGTCAGCAAAATAAGTTTAAGCTCAGACCAAGATTATGCAAATTAATAAACCAAATGGGTGGTCATATGGCTGGTTGTACTGCACTGTTTTGTTTAATAACAGCATTGTTACACATTAATTCACTATGGGAAAGCATTGTAGTATCAGCCCAGTTACTAGATCAAAGATTGTGTTGCTTCATCAGCAAAATGTATCCTTCATGAACATTAGCAAGCAACTAGGATGCAGCAAAACAGCTTGTGTTCAAACATGGAAGCTGTACCAAGCCACTGGCCAATACAAAGATCAGAAAAGAACAGGTGCTCTGAGAAAAACAGCAGTACAGATGAATCTGCGAATTCATAGGCTCTCTGAAGGTAACCAAATGTTAACAGCAGTGGACATTTGGAAGCAATTATCTGACGAAACTGACATCAGCTTTACACCACAAACTATATCAGAAACCGCCTAAAAGAATTTGGACTGTTCGGCCAGATTGCTCAAAAGAAGCTGATAATTTCTGAGACAAACTGGCGGAAGCGGATCAAGTTTGCTAAAAGCCATATTGAATGGACGGCCGAAGACTGGTCAAAAGTTCTTTGGAGCGACGAATCCTGCTTCTGCATCTTTGATTCAAACAGAAAAACTTGTTAGATGCTGTCCAACTGAAGAATTCCATCGTAAATGTGTCAAGAAAACGGCACAAGTGGGTGGTGGTGGGGTAATGACATGGGCTGCGTTAAGTAGATTAGGTGTTGGTACAATTGTTAAGGCTGATGGCAGACTGAACAGCATAGGCTATCTGCAATTAGTAAATGAAAATGTGCTGCCATATTTAAATTATCAGATGCCACTGGGATCTATTTTCCAGCAAGACAATTGCCCCATTTATAAGACTAGGAAAGTTTTGCAATATTTTGAGTGCAATAATATGGTGGTTACTAAGTGGCCTCTGCAGAGCTCAGATTTGAATCAGATAGAAAATTTATGGAATTATGTTTCTAAAAGAGTTCATGCTAAAAAAACCAACAAATTTGCTCCAATCATATAATTTTATTGAAGAAATCTGGCAGAACAGGCCAACTGATTTTTGTGTGCATTTGTCAAACTTCATGTTCCACTATTGTAAGGCTGTAATTGAAAATAATGGCTCTGGAACTAATAAAAAAATTTTGTTCATTGATCCTTTATGCCATAAATTTTCAATTTTAACAAAATAATTTGGTACGGCCTTAAACTTATTTTGCTGACAAGTTTTCATCATTTGAATTAATTGTGGATTAAAATTATTCGAATTGTAGAAGGACCTATAACACCTGTATCATTTGAAAGAGTCAAAAAATTTTACTTAAACTGTAAAAAGTAAAATAATCTCATATAGTTTTCATCATCATCGTTTAACGTCCGCTTTCCATGCTAGCATGGGTTGGACGATTTGACTGAGGACTGGTGCAACCGGATGGCTACACCAGGCTCCAATCTAATTTGGCAGAGTTTCTACAGCTGGATGCCCTTCCTAACGCCAACCACTCAGAGAGTGTAGTGAGTGCTTTTACGTGTCTCCCGCACGAAAACGGCCACGCTCGAACTGGTGTCTTTTATGTGCCACCCGCACAAGAGCCAGTCCAGGGGCACTGGCAACGATCTCGCTCGAAAACCCTACAAGGCCAGTCAGACGGTACTGGCAACGGCCACGCTCAAAATGGTGCATCTCATGTGCCACCCGCACAAGAGCCAGTCCAGGGGCACTGGCAACGATCTTACTTGGCTTGCCGGGTCTTCTCATGCACAGCACATTTCCAAAGGTCTCGGTCAGTAGTCCTCGCTTCGGTGAGGCCCAATGTTCGAAGGTCTTGCCTCACCACCTCAGCCCAAGTCTTCCTGGGCCTACCTCTTCCACGGGTTCCCTCAACTGTTAGGGAGTGGCACTTTTTCACGCAGCTATCCTGATTCATTCTCACCACATGTCCAAACCAGCGCAATCGTCTCTCTTGCACACCACTACTGACGCTTCTTATGTTCAGCCTTTTACCCTGAGTGAGAGTCCTTTTGTCGCCAGCAGAGGTAAGAGCTCTCTAAACTTGGCCCAGGCTATTCTTATTCTAGCAGTTACACTTTCAGTGCACCCACCCCCACTACTAACTTGGTCACCCAGATAGCGGAAGCTATCAACTACCTCTAGTTTTTCTCCCTGGAATGAGATAGAAGTTGTTTCCTGTTTGTTTACAGTGTTTATTGCACCTGAACATCTGCCACATACAAAAACTAACTTTGTAGTTAATCTGCCTTTGATATTGCTGCACCTCTTATGTGTCCATAGCTTGCACCGGGTACATCTTATAGAGTTACTACCTACTCCTTTACTGCATACTGAGCAGGGCCATCTACCTGAAGGGGTTTGTGTTTTATCTACCTTCCTACTTATTAGGATTTTGATTTTTGCTAGGTTGACTCTAAGGCCCTTCGATTCTAGTCCTTGCTTCCACACCTTAAACTTCTCCTCTAGTTCTGATAGTGACTGCGCAATTAGTGCAAGGTGATCAGCATAGAGGAGCTCCCAGGGGCAACCTGTCTTGAATTCCTCTGTGATCGCCTGGAGGACTATGATAAATAGGAGGGGGCTGAGGACGGAACCTTGGTGGACCCCTACCTCTACCCGGAATTCATTACTGTACTCATTTCCAACCTTCACCTTACTGACAGCATCTCTGTACATGGCTCGCACAGCTCTCACTAACCATTCTTCTATCCCAAGTTTCCTCATTGACCACCAGATAAGGGATCGGGGGACCCTGTCAAAGGCTTTCTCCATGTCAACGAAGGCCACGTACAGAGGTTTATCCTTGGCTAAATATTTCTCCTGCAGCTAACTGTCATTATTGGTCTCACACTTATTTTGGCCAGTGTGTATATAAATATAAGTATATATATATATATATATATATATATATATATATATATAGGTGAATATATAATTATATATATATACACACACACTAGCGTAGCTAAGTGGAGGCGCAATGGCCCAGTGGTTAGGGCAGCGGACTCGTGGTCATAGGAACGCGGTTTCGATTCCCAGACCAGGCGTTGTGAGTGTTTATTGAGTGAAAACACCTAAAGCTCCACGAGGCTCCGGCAGGGGATGGTGGCGAACCCTGCTGTACTCTTTCACCACAACTGTCTCTCACTCTTACTTCCTGTTTCTGTTGTGCCTGTAATTCAAAGGGTCAGCCTTGTCACACTGTGTCACGCTGAATATCTCCGAGAACTACGTTAAGGATACACATGTCTGTGGAGTGCTCAGCTACTTGCACGTTAATTTCATGAGCAGGCTGTTCCGTTGATCAGATCAACTGGAACCCTCGACGTCGTAAGCGACAGAGTGCCAACAACCAACAGCGTAGCTAAAGTGTGTGCTGCCCTGGGGTGGACCACCCCTACCGCACACCCTAGCTATGCTAGTGTGTGAATATATATATATATATATATATATATATATACACACATACACACACACACACACACACATTATATATATATATATATATATATATATATATATATATATATATATATATATATATATATATATATAATAGGCAAAGGTGCATGGCTCAGTGGTTAGAACATCAGGCTCACAATCATGAAGTAGTGAATTTGATTCTTAGACTGGGTTATGAGTGGTGTTCTTGCTCCAGTTCAGTCAACAGTAGAATTGAGTTGCAACATCACTGGTGCCAAGCTGTAATGGCCTTTGCCTTTCTCTTAGACAACATTTGTGGTGTGGAGAGGGGAGGCTGGTATGCATGGGCAACTGATGCTCTTCCATAAACAAATTTGTCCAGAGTAGTGCTTTGGATGGTAACTTTCTAGGTTCAATCCATGGTCATTCATGACCAAAGGGAGTCTTCATCCGTTTACATATATATATATATCATCGCCATCATCATCATCATTTAATGTCCATTTTCCATACTGGCATGGGTTTGGTTTGGCAGGAGCTGGCAGGCCAGGGAGCTTCACAGGCTCCAATTTTCTGTTTTGGCATAGTTTCTATGGCTGAAAGCCCTTTGTAACACCAACCTCTTTACAGAGTCTACTGGGTGCTTGTTATATGGTACCAGCACAAGTGTTTTTATGTGGGTGCTTTTTACATGGCACCACTACATGGCACCAGCACAGGTATTTTTAAATGGCACCAGAGTGGGTGCATTTTATATGGCACCAACATGGATGCTTTTTATGTGGCATCAGCGCACACATGGTCATGAAGTTACTTGCAAGACAAAGACTTCTGAGCTGAGAGAGGGAGTGGAACTGATAGAAGTGGCTTTGTGCCAGGCTTGGGATTAGTGTATAAAAGAATAACAGAAATAGCCCTCTTACTAACAGAGAAGATACTTGGGTATCTCAATAGGACAAGCAAGAAGAGGAATATGGGAGGAATATGGGAGGGAGAGAGAGAAAGATATAGAGAGACAATCAGAGTAAGAGAGAGAGAAAGAGAGAGAGAGAGAGAGAGAGAGACAATCAGAGTAAGAGAGAGAGAGGGCCCACCCACAGGGAACAATGAGTGCAGGAGTATAAGTAGCAAAGAGAGAATATAGGGGATGTTCCATAAGAGTGGGAGGGAAGATGATTAGAGATAGCAAGTGATGTTGAAAGGAATGGTTGGGAGGGGATGTAGCAAGTGGTGCTGAGAGGAATTGGAATTTACGGTAGATATGTGAGACCATGGAGAGTGTGTGGATAGGTACATGAGGGACAGTGGAGGGGGCCTGCATTAGGTGATGGGGGTATGGGGAAGATGGTTTGTGGGGAGTTTTGACAGATCATAGAAATATGTGTGCATGGGGGAGGGGTGCTGGCTGTGAAGGACATGCCTGTATGTATGGATGGTCATGGTTTAACTTAACTTGATGCAACATCTCAAGCACAGCCCCAGTGAGGCTCAACAACTATAGATCATTTCTCAACACTTCTTGCCACATCTTCCTGGGTCTACTACCCCTTCCAGAGGTTCCCTCCACTCTTAGAGATTGGCACTTCTATATACAGCTGTCCTCATCCATATGCATTACAAGACCATACCAGTGCAGTCTTCTCTCTTGCACACAACATTTGATGCCTCTTATACCCAATTTTTCTATTAAATCACTTAAACTCTGTTGTATGCACACACTGATTTGCCCATCCATCAGATCATATGTATATGCATATATACATACAAATACACAAACACACACATATATATTATTCTTAAACAAGAATGTTGTTGACAGCAACTTCAAAGTTTTGGCGAGTAAGCCATCATCAAATGGTTTAGCTAACCAAAACTTCAAAGTCACTATCAACGACATTCTTGTTTAAAAATAATAAATTTGTATGCTACAAATGTAGCCCATCAGATTAATGTAAAATTATTATTATAAGTGAGCATAAAAACAAACATTAATACACAAACACACACACAACATATACAAATATACATAAACACACAAATATATATATATATATATATATATATATATATATATGGGAACTGTAACGGGATTTTAATAATGATTTAATATGATCGTCATGTATGTGTTTTTTCGTGTTTTGTTCCGATAGTAACCATTCCTGAAGAAGTGCCAAATGTCAAAATCCAATGGACCAGTCACTGGATAAGTTTGGCACAGAAATGTTGACATAGAGTGGTGAATAAATCGATATATCGAGTTTGAAGTCTCTGTCTTTTTTGAATATGCAAATTTAAAAGTTAAAAACCTTTATATATATATATATATATGTACAAAAACATATAGATGTGTATGTGTATACATATAAACACACACACATATACAGGGGTTGGATAAAATAATGGAAATACCTAGCATCATAGCATCATAATTTTGAGATATCTATAAAACCATCAAACGCTTGTTTATTTTTGTGTTTTTTTTATTTATTATTAGTGTTGCTTAATATATGTTTTGCTAAAATTGCTGTTTCTTTTCAGATATCATCAGAGAAAGGTAATTAAAATTCATTAAAATGACAGATCTATTGGACTTTCAAATTGTTGGTGCTCATATGGCAGGCATTAGTGTGATGAAAAAAGATGAAATGTTTGGTGTATCAAGAAGTACTGTCTCAAATGTAATGACAGCCTTTGAGAAAGAGGGAAAACCTCCTCGTCGAAACAAAACTTCAGAAGAAAACCAAAACTTCCAGATAGGGACTGTCAGACTCTTACATGAATTTTTAGAAAGGATCACAAAAGTACAGCTCCCAAAATTACTGCAGAGTTTAATGACCACCTCAAGAACCCAGTTTCCAAAAAAACTGTTCACCAGGAGCTGCACAAAACTGGATTTCATGGGAGGGCTACAATCAGAAAACCACTACTTTCAAAAACAAACGTTGCAAAGCATTTAGAGTGGAGTAAAAACCTACAGAGTTGGTCCGCGGAGCAGTTGAAGAATGTCATTTACTCGGACAAGTCATCCTTTACCTTATTTCTGACCACCGGCCGAGTATACATGTGGAGACAGCCAAAAGAAGCATTTGACCCAGACTGCCTTCTTCCAACTGTTAAACATGGAGGAGGATCTGTGATGATCTGGGGGAAGGGGGGGGGGGCTATATCTTGAAAATCCACTAGCCCAATGGTTTCCCTTCATGGCAGAATTAATAGTGAAGACTATTCAAGCATTTTATCTAATCAAATTCATCCTATGGTTGCAGAACTGTTTCCAAAGGGAAACGCAATCTTTCAGGATGATAATGCACCAATTCACACAGCTAAAGTTTTTACTGAATGGCATGAGGAACATTCTAGTGAAATTCAACATCTTATCTGGCCACTACAGTCCCCAGATCTCAATATTATTGAACATTTATGGTGCATTTTAGAAAAACAAGTAAGGAGTCAATATCCTCCACCATCATCACAACAAGAATTGGAGATTGTTTTAGCTGAAGAATGGACAAAAATTCCTTTGGAAACAATTCAAACTTTGTACGAATCCCTACCTCGTAGAATTCAAGCTGTAATTACTGCCAAAGGTGGTCCTACTCCATATTAAAATAAATTTGTTTGAAATTCTAAGGTGTTTCCATTATTTTGGCCAACCCATGCACATGTACTTACTAAGAATGGTATTTGACGAGCTAGCATGTCATTTTTGAATGATGACGACAACGATGATGATGGTGATGATAGTGATGATGATGATGGTTGTGGTGGGGGTGGGGTGGCGTTGGTAGTAGTAGTAGTAGTAGCTGATAAAAAATTAAATAAGACAGCCCAAGGAAAGATTGGCACAAAACTTTTCTAGTATCTCCTAGATATTTTTGTCAATATGTCAGACCATGTTGTCAGTGGAGAACTGTCACAAATACAAAGTTAAATACACACACATGTGCACACACACACACACATGCACGTGCGCATACACATACATGCATATATATTTAAATGTATATATGTGTGTATATGCATATATACATGTGTATACATATGTGTGTGTATATATATATATATATATATATATATATATATATATATATATATATGTGTGTACACATACATATTTGCATATACACATATATATGTGTGTGTGTGTGTCTATATATATATATATGTGGATACATATACAAATGTACATATATGCATGCATATATATATAGAGAGAGAACGATACACACATATATGTATATATATGTATATGTACGCATATTTGTGATTACACACACACACACACACACATACATACACATATATTCATATATATGTATAAAAATATCAGAATTTTCAGAAGGAAGTAAGGGGTGGTGGTAGTGAAGGAATGTTCTAGTTGAAATGATGAAGTGAACTGTATCTGAAAGACACAGGCAGTAGTAGAGATAGTAATAAGGTGGAAAACAGACTTGAAAGTTTTGAGGTTTTCAACAGTTGTAGTAATGTACCATTATTACTACTACCACTACAACAGCTAGCAGCAGTACAACCATTGCCATCACCACCAACGACAAGAACTGGAGCAACAACAGAAATCAGAGGCATAGACAGAGATCTTTTGTTTTGGTTATTTATTTTTGTCTACATTCAGTGGGAGACAGGCAATAAGCCAGATAGACAAACAATAAACAAAACAGAATGACAGATGGGCAGACTGGCAGACAGAGAGACTCAGACAGAGACAGATTCTCAAAGAAAGGTAGATTGTGGGGTGACTCACAAATATTTATTCACCTGTAGTTGCTGTAGAGATAACCAACACGCAGTTGTTTACCCTGCTAGAAGTAGCAGACAAATCTCTCCAAAATCACACTTTACTGTCATTAAAAGAATAAAAATACATTTGATCATGTAGTTGTGGCTATAAAAGATGATGGGACGATCATGACTGAAATGTCATGAGTAAGCTCTAACAAGACTTGAGACTAAACAACAACAGGAATTCTAATTAGAATTAGTTGCAAAAACAAACTTGGAAAATGCATTTCACATCCAAGTATTCAATTTTCATGCTCAGAAGATGTGATGTACTCATCCATTCCATGCAGTAACACAGGACATTTTATTATTTTCAGTATCCAGTGTATAAACTACACAATAGCAAGAAAGATTGCCATTGTTTATAAAGTTTTAGTTTTGATGAATAAATGCAGTTTTTTAATTAACTATATTCAAAGCTATGGTGAATTCATTAAGTGGGACATAAACTATTTTAACCAGTTGGTAATTGAAAATTCCTCATTAAACAGTAATGGAAATTATCCTCCTCCTCCTTCTCATGATCATCATCTAATGTCTATATCTGATGCAAGTATGGGTTGGATGGTTCAACAGGATCTGACTAGCCTAAGTTCTGTATTAGTCTCTAATGTCTATTTTGGGTTCCGGTAAGGTTTCTACAGCTGAATATTTTGCTGATGTCAACCACTTTTCTCAGTATTTCGGGAACATTTTGGTGACACCTGCAGTAGTGATGTCACCAAATAACTCACAAGACAAGACCTCTTTACAAAGTGTGTGAGGAAGTACAGTATTGAGGGAGGTGGTTTTGTGCTAGGTATAGGGAGGCTAAAGTAGGAAAGAGGGACAGGAACAAGTGTTTCGCTGTAAAGGAGATACATGGCTACCCCTGTAGGAAAGGGAGAAATGATAGTGAATATGATGTATCAGGGTCTACTTGCAGAGTACAAGAAACAGAATATGGACAGAAACAGAATATGGCAGGGAATCAAGGAAAGCTAAGTGGGAAGGTAGGTTTGTGATAATGAGAAAGGAAAGAGAGAAACAGACAGTAGAAATGAATACAGAAGCAAAAGTAATGATGATCATTGATGGAGTCATGGGCAATGGGGAGTCTCAGTTTGGGGGAATGTAAAGAAGATAAGAATGGGTCATGGAGCAAGGGGTAATTGGTGATGATATATGAAAATGGAGAGCAACAGTATAGTAAAAGTGTTGATAGATGAGAAATAGAAAGAAGTTCCAAGTAGAGAGAAGATGCAGAGTAACAAAGACAGAGGTGGACAGAGACAGAAGACAATGGTGGATATAGTGAGATAGAAAAAAAACGGCATTGATGGCAGATATTAGAGGGTGTTCAAAGGAAAGGAGCATTCAGTGGACATGCAGTGATAAGGGATAATATTGGGAGTACAGGTTGGGTGGCAGGGGAAGTTGTTCCAAGAAGAGGAATTACTGGTAGTACAAAAAGGAAAAGGAACACATACAGTACTACTGTCATATAATTATAGTATCTGAGAAATACTGCCATAGTTAGTGGTGTGAGGGAAGGATGAGTGTGGCTGGAAAGGCTTCACAGGTATAATAAATATAAATGATATGCTTTTAGGACCTCATTTTTACTGAGATGGATAGGTCTTCTTGAGAACAGCAAATCACCATTCATCTCAGTATTTTGTCATCTTCTCTGTGAGGATCAACTACCTGAAGTTAGACTTCACTATTTTGTCCCACATCATCCTGGGTCTCCCTCTTCCATAAGTTCCATCCACATTTAGCAATCAGTATTTCTTCATACAACTTTCCTTATTCATCTGCATACCTGTGCAGTCTTTCTAATCTTCAAATATCTTCTGGTTTCACAGCCCACATTTCATTACCATGTTGCACTGCTGTTTTCACACAAGCATCATACAATCTGCCTTTCACTCTAAGAGACAGAGAGAGCAACCTTCTATATACATAGATACATGTGCGCACGCACACACACACACACACACACACACATATCGTCAGTAAATCATAAATCCAAAAAAAAGAAGCACATTCTAAGTTATAGAGCAGTAGAGTATATAAATAAAGATAGATATGGGTTACCCTGAGTTCCACATCCATAAAGTGCTTAGCTTTACAGCATTTCTTCAGACCCTAGGCCTGTGGCTTCTCTAGCAAGTGGCCTCTCTAGAAAATGGAAGAGGAAAAACTTTGCTACTCTGTCAATAACAAGAGATTGTTTCCCTTTGACTGCCAGCAGGGATTTCCTGAGGTGCAAGCAGGGTCAAAAAACTTCTGTCCTGGAGTTAAGGATGTTCCCCGGGTTAAGGGAGTCCTTTAGTATCCTCATCTGTTTGGCTATGCAGTTTATAATGCTTAGTTTCATTTATGTAGGGGCTTGAATTTCCAAGAATCTTCCATGATATTATGTGTAGAGCTCCATTGTCTTTCAGCTGTCAGACCGCATGTGCATCGTTGCCGATTTTCTTTCTCTGTCTTCCCTTCTTTGGACTTTTCCTATATTTCTGACGAAGATCTCCGATCGAAACGTTAAATCCTCTTCCTTTTCTTTTCTTTCCTGAGCGTCCAATAGCACTGTACTTATTCCACGTCCTCACGTTGTTTTTCATGTTTTTTCGTGTT
The DNA here is from genome assembly GCF_046866305.1 of Octopus bimaculoides. Lineage (NCBI taxonomy): Eukaryota > Metazoa > Mollusca > Cephalopoda > Octopoda > Octopodidae > Octopus > Octopus bimaculoides. The sequence continues at coordinate 27,893,108 of NC_142941.1, read as the reverse complement.
TTTTTTGCTTGTTCATGTTTAAATTGACTATATATATATATATATATATATATATATATATATATATACATATATATATATAAAGTGTAGTATATTGCAACTTAAGTGTGGCTGACCCCTAGGGGTGGATGTTACTTTTGCTTTTAGCCCCAGGAGGACATGTCCTCCAGCTGGCTTATCGACACACTACTGTGTCCTGTTTGCCAAGGGAAGTTATCCCTCCCATCATGATCTGTAGCACGAACGGACCTGGGTTTCAGGGTTATTTCCCTTCGTCAGCGTCTGATAGCCACTGATCTTTGATGAGAGAGATAAAATCTTGGCAATCTTATATCTACTTTTCCAGTGAAATTCTTCACTGATATCGAAAAGGTGAAAACAAGCAATGTTAATTCTCTAAATGAAGTATTAACAGTAACTGCACGATAAAGTGTAGTATATTGCCACTTAAGTGTGGCTGACCCCTAGGGGTGGATGTTACTGTTGCTTTTAGCCCCAGGAGGACATCTCCTCCAGTTGGCTTAGTGTGTCGATAAGCCAGCTGCAGGAGATGTCCTCCTGGGGCTAAAAGCAACAGTAACATCCACCCCTAGGAGTCAGCTACACTTAAGTGGCAATATACTACACTTTATCGTGCAGTTACTGTTAATACTTTGTTTAGAGAATTAACATTGCTTATATATTATATATATATATATATACACACACACAAACAAGAGTGCAGAGTTGGATTCAGGAAGGTGGTAATCCAAGTAGTATAAAGTTCAAGTGATAATCTGGATGGAGTTGATGGTTAGGTAGTCTTTGAGAGGTGGCAATAATCCAAGAAATAAGTCTTAAAGGAGATGGGAGTCCAAGAGAGGAGAAGGTTCAATCAGGGAAGATCACACTGGGATGACCACATGAGCATATACAATATATGGTCCAAAATTAAAGAAAACACAAAGATGAGGTCAAAGTGTATTAGGTTGATGTTCAGGAAAAATGGAAAAAGTTTTTAATACTTTGAGTGTGCACTTTTCTACAGAGAGAATAGATAAGGAGAGAAAAAAGATGGAAAAAAATAGACGTACCTGAGTTAAAAGGCCAAGGCATGCTGAACTGACCAGAAGAGGAAGAATTTGGCTTGATGTGTGTGTGGCATGGGAGATGACAGTGACCTGGCAATGTTAGGTCACTGTTGTCTCCCTTGCCACACACCCAAAAACACACACACACACGGCCTGGAGCTTGCCCAAGATATTATGTAGTAATGCAGTAAGACTGAACCTGAAACCATATGGTTGAGAAGTAACTTTTCAACAACACAACCATGCCTGTGCCTGTGCCTGTACACACACACACACACACACACACACACACATATGATTAGCTTACAGAGGGAGGAAGATGAATGTAAAATGTCCATATCATAAAATAGCAGCTTTTACAGAGGTTGTGTCAAATTTATATGTATGAAACTACTGTTTGTTATTGAGAGAAACATGTTTTATGCTAGAACAGTGAAATTATTAAATAAGAAAAAAACATAAAACACATGACATCCAAATAAAAGAGTGTAATAATGACTGCATTGGAAGGCAAGTTTTATTGGAATATGTTATATTGAAATATAAGTTACACTGGAGTTTAAGTTATGCTGAAATGTAAGTTACATTGGAATATATGATTGATGATAAAAGATTATAAGGTATAAAAATGAGGATTAAAATAGTATTGGTCTACAAGAGATTACAGTTTAGATAAACAGGTGTATAAATAACTTATATGAACACAAATATCCGTCAAATGTAAATAATGTAAATAATTCCTCATCTCTTAAATATAGAACTGTTATTATTTAGTGTTGTGTAAGGCGGTGAGCTGGCAGAATTGTTAGCACACCAGGTAAAATGCTTAGTGGCATTTCATCCATCTTTTCTTTCTGAGATCAAATTTTGCTGAAGTTGATTCTGCCTTTTATCCTTCAAAAGATGGTGAAATAAGTGCCAGTCAGGCACTGGGGTCAATGTAATAAACTGTCTCCCACCCTGCAAAAATTTCAGGCCTTGTGCCTATAGTAGAATAGATTATTTAGTGTTGTATATTTTTTTAATATATTATAATAACAAAAAAACTATTTTCTATTGTGTAAGAATGCAGTAATAACTATTAGCAAAATTGTGCTGTTGACGTCGGTAACAAAGAATTTAATGTTGAAAGCATTTACAATGTACATGAAGATAAAATAAATTTAAAATATAGTATTAGAATACTAGAAATTTTTTAATATGATAAATATGTGTGAGGTTGTGTTCCACAGATTTTTAGCTATTTGGAAATATAATAGGCTTAAAGTGTTTTAGTGTACTAAATATCCTACTATCTATGAGCTAAGACTAGGTCTGATTGTTGATTAAGTGGAAGGTTTGAAAAGATAATTTCATCTGATTCTGAGCATCACAGTCAGTTTAAGATAAAATTTTCTTGCAAAACAAATACATAAATTTGAAATTTTATATTAAATGGCATATTGATACAGTTTAAGTTCCAATTATGATCCAATAGTGAAGTGTCAGTGCTTTCATTCTGTCACCAAAACATATGTGTTGATAAAATTTCATTTTGAATGAATTAAGCAATGAAACTCATATACAAAATTGAAGTTATGTTAGTGTTAAGACTGAGATAGTAAACAAATTTTTAGCTTTAGAATTTCCTTCAGACAGACAATTTTTAGTGTTAATACAATAACAAGTAGAAGTATTTAGGTAGTATGTCTGGGTTTAAGCTTCAATGTCTAGCATTTAAGTTTGATGTACAAAGTTGTAGGTGGTCGCCCATGTGATTTTAATTTTATTTGTGTTTTAGAGGAAAGTGTTTCAGTGGGAGTATGTAAAAATTAACATTAAAACTTGCAAGTTGAACAGCAGACTTATATTACTCTATGTCTCCTTCTGTTAGTAATAAGTGTTCAAATTGGATTCCAATGGTGTTTTATGATTTTTGTGTAGAAGATTCAGCTAAGTGCTTTGTTTTGATGGTTGGATATCTCACTAAAAATTTGTTCATAGAAATCAAATATTTTATCAATACACACCTTGTCTAGAAACCAAAACAGAAAAGCTGTCAAGTCAAATTTGAAGTTTAAAGTTAACCACCATGCTTTTCCAAATAAAATTTAAAAAATTCTATTTGTTACAAAGCTTTATACTGACAATTATAAACCAAGCTAACATTGCACTCCAAAATCATACAGAATTCTATTCTCTAACTTTTTTAATCAATGCTCAGGATTAGGATCCTCCATGTATTCATTTTTACACAATTTCTTTTAATTTGATAATGTTTCATTTATGGTGCTTTCTAATTAATAATTTCATTGTTTCACAAAATAGCCAATAGTTCACAAGAGAAAACTGTAGTAAAATTGATAGTGCATACATTGATTACTAAGTATTAGAATTCTTTGCATAAAAATTAAATGTCTCGTTCTACCAAATATTTCAATTTCCACTGCATTTTTTTCTGCAGACATTACATATGAAATATATATATGTCCTTCTATCCACCCATCAGTCTATTCACTCACTCACATACATGCATAAAAATACTAACCAGCACACATAATTTCCACATAAACATTGACGTAGACCGCTTCTGCCTAAGGTGGGAAGGCTTAACATCAATCCAAAATGCCTTTGAATGTCCCATCACATCCCTTCGGTAACATCTTTTAACTACCAAGCGTTGAAGTGCATCCTTCACCAAGTTTGCATGCATGGGGCTGATAATATCATAAGACTTGGAAGGCAGCTCCTTGAGCAACATTCTTTGTCTGATAACCTAGAAAACATGCCCAAAGAAGTCGCATGACTCTATCACAATATATCATCAGATGAAAGGATGAGCCTATATGAGCAGAAGACTATGCATGGATATGCTAGTAGAAAGTTCTGTGATGATAGTAACATCAATCATCAAAGCAGTCTCTACCTCCCACTTTGATGGGTATGCATTTGCAATCCAGGAACAGGAAATATCAACCAAGTACCTGATGCACAAAAGGGATAGAGATGCAAGGAAAGCTGTAAAATGTGACAACCGATGCAGACTTTGTGGAGTTCACACTGAAGATATAAACCACATCATAAGCAGTTGTCTAAAAATGTCATCATGGTAATATATGTGCCAATGAGATGTGACATTCTAGCTAGGACACCCTATAATGAAATCTGTCGGAAGGATAATCCCGAGGACAAAGAAATAAAAAACCCGCAATACAGTCGAAGCCATAGCCACTATTAATGAAAAGGAATATTGGTGGAATGCACCAGTGAAGACCTCAATAAAATGTAAGCACAACAGATTTGATATAAGGATTTGGGATTGAGAAGAGAAACTGTGCATAGTTGTGGAACTTAGTTGCCCAGTGGATGTTAACATAAAGCTGAAGATCAGGCACAACACATTACCAAAAGGTTTGAGCATGGTATCTATGTTCTCATTCCACTCCTATGTTCGATGTGGTTTGCTACACATCTGAAATATATTTGAAGAAGCTTTCATTACCCATTTTTAGAAAGTTATAAGGAAACAAATTGAGCAGAGCACATTTTTCTGCAAGTGAGTACTATTAAACAAATAAAGTATTCAAGGAAAAATTAGATGCAGAATATCAGAAAAATTACACAGATTGTAAATAAAATGTGTAAATGTCATTCAGCAACTAGTAGGAAATCACCCTGAGGCATACATATTTCACTAACCATATTTTGAAATGAAATTTACATAAGTTTGTACGTCTTAATTTGCCCAAGATTTACTGATCAAAATTCAATACCAACATTCCTTTTTAAATCTAACCCACCCAAGTTGTTCTCACTCTATATGTTTTCATAATTTCTCTTAAACATAATCAATTGGTTGCTTTTCAGTACCAATTGCCTAAAATTTTCCCTTCATGATTTCACACATCTATCAATAGAAATCTTCAGTGAGATACAGTTACTTAAGTATATTGTTTTCAAATTACATCACTTGTTCTTGATTCTAATTTGGTTCTATTTTAATATTTGTAAGTAAGACAATCTTGGTTTTATTTAATAACTAGCAGTATAACCCGATGTTGTCCGGGTGTGACTTATTACGCCATCTACGATGAGTCTTGCTAGGTGAAAATCAACTGAAAAAGAAAGCCTTACAACGAAAAAAACCATTATGATGTAAATATGTTCATAATTCAAAAGACCATGAAATTAATAGGGAAAGTCTGAAGGCTGTTTTGCGTAACATTATTAAGTGTACGTCAATTTCATCCGTCTAATTGGCTATAGAAATGCTTGTGCAAAACAACTTTTTGCGCTGCCCTGATAATACATAGCAGGGTAATCCCTTTTAGCAGGAGCTAGGACAGCAATTTCTGATGAAGCAATTGCTGGCGATCTGTTGCTACACAGTTGCTGGGAACAGATATGAAGTAAAAAATGCACGCTCGCGAACGGGTGAGGGGGTGAGGAGAGGGCTAGGAACATTCACATCGTGAATGTTCCGAGACACCTCACCGGAGCCAATAAACAAAAGAAAAATAGTCTAATAGATGTAAAACAACTTGCTCTGAAAGAATATCAAGAACACACACACACATACACACACACACATACACACACACACACACACACACACACACACACACACATATATATATATATATATATATATATATATATATATATATATATATAGGTCAGTAAATGGTGGGGTTGTGTTAGCCGCACATGGAGAAATAAAGGAAAATAAAAAATAATAAGGCAGAATGCTAAACTGAAAGCATATTTTAATATAGATGTGTATAAGGAGGATCAAAAAGGATTTTAACCGGCTTTCATTGCATGGCAAATTTTCAAGAAGAGGGAGAATGAAAATGTTTTTTACAAAAAAATAAAAAATAATATATAAAAAAATAAATAGACCAATACATTATATTGTCTTTGAGCTTTTAAAGTTCAATGGTAATCCATGTAGATAATTGTTAGAAAGATTAGGATGCATGGAATTGTGAGTTGTTTTGTTTTAAAAAATAGGGCTGAAAGTTTATGTGTTAAGCAGGAAGTGTGGTGTCAAAACGGGAAGTGTGTGTAAGGGAAGACAATTCTGTGGGTTTTATACTCTTTAGTTGGAGTTCTGGACTCTTTGCCAACAGAAAGTTTATGTCTGTTCTTAGAGAAGTAAGAAGTAAATTTATATGTATTTCATTGGGTAGGCGAAAGAAGGGAATATGGTCACTGAGGGGTTTGTATGTTAAGAAGTGTTTGGAATTTCTCTATAAAAAGATTCTCCTTGTTGATTCTTTCTTGTGTAGAGATTCTATCTTTACATTCATAGAAAGGGAATATAAGGAATTTACTTCTTACTTTTCTAAGAACAGACATAAACTTCCTGTTGACAAAGAGTCCAGAACTCCAACTAAAGAGTGTAAAACCCACAGAAATGTCTTCCCTTACACACACTTCCTGTTTTGACACCAAACTTCCTGTTTAACACATAAACTCTCAGCCTTTTTTAAACACAGCACGATTCTTAATTCCATGCATCCTAATCTTTCTAACAATTAACTACATGGATTACCATTGAACTTTAAAAGCTCAAAGACAATATAATGTATTGGTATATTTATTTTTTTATATATTATTTTTTATTTTTTTGTAAAAAACATTTTCATTCTCCCTCTTCTTGAAAATTTGCCATGCAATGAAAGCCGGTTAAAATCCTTTTTGATCCTCCTTATACACATCTATATTAAAATATGCTTTCAGTTTAGCATTCTGCCTTATTATTATTTTTTATTTTCCTATATATATATACACACACATATATATATATATACACATACACACACACATATATAACATATATATACATACATACACACACACATATATAACATATATATACATACATACATACACACACACATATATAACATATATATACATACATACATACATATATATATATATATATATATATATATATATATACACACATATAAATATACACACATATATATATATATACACATACACACACACACACACATATATATATATGTATAAAGAAGACCACTAGGTGGACGGCTAATGTGCTAGAAGAAGATCACATTGGCCATCCACCTTGTGGTCTCCTTTATATATCCATATACAATAATCCTTTGAGATCTCAGATAATTTTTCTGAATCTCCTGATTCTTTCAATGTGCTAGTTTCATGGTATTAAGTTGATATTAATTAATACCCAATTTTTTACCTTACTGTTTTAATTTATACATATATATATTCACAGCAAGTTGTTTTACACCTATTACACTAATTATTTTTTGCCTTTGAGCTCGGGTCAAACACTATAGTTTAGAGGCCATGGACTGACGATGTGAATGTTCCGAGTCCTCTCCCCACCCTGCCTTTCGCAAGAGCGCATTTTTTTATATTCGTTCAGAGCAAGTCGTTTTACATCTATTACACTATTCTTCTTTTGTTTCTTGGCTCCGGTGAATGTTGTGAGTCCTATCCCCACCTCCCCGTTCACGAGCACGCATTTTTTTCTTCTTATTCGTTCCCAACAAGTTGTTTTACACTTATTAGACTAATTGTTTTTCATTTTTGTCACCGGGTCAAATGCTTTTTCATAACATAGAAATGTAAAAACACACACATCCACACATACGTGATCTGTGACAACAACATACACATAAGCACATCAACATTATAGATATAAGATTTAGTTTCTGTGTATTTTCTTATATAAACACACACATGCATTCAAATGCCTTAGTTTGACCGAGATAGAAGGATAGAAGAACGGTATTAAATGGAAGAGTGGAAGAATAAGTAAGAGTGAAAAGGTAAACCAAGTTAATCTATGACTTTGTATGTATCACTTTCTCTCTCTCTCTCTCTCTCTCTCCCTCTTTTATTCTTACTCTCTATATTATATGTTGAGCGTGTGATCGATGTGTAAGAACACCGGTACAGGCAGAAGGGAAGAAATATAAAAGTTGCTAGAAACAACAGTCAAATCTCCCTTAAATCACACAAAGTAAATGGGAATTTAAAAATCTAATTACTACACTGGAAAGTTCACATTGAGAAAATTCCATTGATGTAAAAATTTTTACGAAAAAGTGGAAAATGTGGATTTCTATTAACTTTTAAAAAGGCTTCACACAGACACACACCTTCACCTTTATTATATACTAGCAGTATAACCCGACCTTGTCCGGGTGTGACTTATTACGCCATCTACGATAAGTCTTGCTAGGTGAAAATCAACTAAAAAAGAAAGCCTTACAATGAAAAAACCCTTATGTAAATATGTTCATAATTCAAAAGACGATGAAATTAATAGGGAAAGTCTGAAGGCTGTTTTGCATAACATTATTAAGCGTACGTAAATTTCATCCGTGTAATTGGCTATAGAAATGCTTGTGCAAAACAACTTTTTGCACTGCCCTGATTATACATAGCAGAGTAATCCCATTACGCAGGAGCTAGGACGGCAATTTGTGATGAAGCAATTGTGCGCGTGTTTATATAAGAAAGTTGTTGTTGTTGGCATTCCGTTGCTTACGACGTCAAGGGTTCCAGTTGATCCGATCAACGGAACAGCCTGCTCATGAAATTAACGTTCAACTGGCTGAGCACTCCACAGACATGTGTACCCCTAACGTAGTTCTCGGGGATATTCAGCGTGAAACAGAGTGACAAGGCTGACCCTTTGAATCACAGGCACAACAGAAATAGGAAGTAAGAGTGAGAGTGAGAGAAAGTTGTGGTGAAAGAGTACAGCAGGGTTCACCACCATCCCCCTGCCAGAGCCTCGTGGAGCTTTAGGTGTTTTCGCTCAATAAACACTCACAACACCCGGTCTGGGAATCGAAACCGCGATCCTATAACCGCGAGTCCACTGCGCCTCCACACACACACACACACACACACATATATATATAAGAAAGACACAGAAACTAAATCGTATATGTATAATGTTGATGTGTTTCTGTGTACGTTGTTACAGATCACATATGTGTGGTTGTGTGTGTTTTTACGTTTCTATGTTATGAAAAATATGTTACAGGTAGAGGGGTAGAAGAAAGCTATTAAATGGGAGAGAGGAAGAAGAAAGAAGACTTTGTATGTATCACTTTCTCTCTCTCTCACTCTTACTCTCTATATTTTATGTTGAGCGCGTGATCGATGAACGGCGCTACAGGTAGAAGGGAAGAAATATATAAGTTGCTAGAAACAACAGCAAAATCTTCCTTAAATCACACAAAGTAAACGGAATTTAAAAAATATAATTACTGCACTGGAAAGTTCACATCGAGAAAATTCCATTGATGTAAAAAATTTTACGAAAAAGTGGAAAATGTGGATTTCTATAAACTTTTAAAAAGGCTTCACACAGACACACAACTTCACATTTATTATAATAGATAAGAAGTCATAGCTTAGTATACTAAAAAGTTGCTTTCAGTAATAACAGCTGGTTTACACACATAAATTTTATTGAAATTACACAAACATTTATAAGACTGTTTATATATCTGCGTCTTTCATAATCTTTTTATTCTTGTTCTTATCACAAATATTTTAGATGAATAAATCCTACCTTATATATTGATTTCTGAGTAGCTTTCATTTTTTAACACAAATGCTTATATATCTGTATATTTATACAGATTTAAGTAAACACCTTTTATAATGGTTTATCATATTTGAAGTTACAAATTATCTTAATTGTTTTAACAGAAGTAATGAACACATTCACATTTCCTTGAACCTTATTTTACATAATACTAGTTGTTTTAAACATAATTGTGTGTGTGTGTGCATGCATGCGTGTGTGTGTATGCATGCATGTGTGTGTGTGCATGCATGCATGCGTGTGTGTGTATGCATGCATGTGTGTGTGTGCATGCATGCATACATACATACAAACATACATACATACATACATACATACGTAGCTGATAAAGTATAACAATGCAAAAACACATGCATCCCATGAGCCATTGATAACCAAATGAATTTTCAAACATATTGTCCATGAAGAGAATTTTCTCATGAAAAGCAAAAGGTCTTTCCACATTCAAATGCACAGACATGTTAAATATGATTGCACATGTGTATAGTTTATTCCTCACAACTTTGTGCACTTCTAGTATGTATGTATGTGCGTGTGTATATATATATTACACACACATGCGCACACACACACACACACACACACACACACACATAGCCAGCATACCAACAAACAAGATCCCCAGTGATGCATATGAAAGGTCTCAAACTGGTTGAGTAGGCAACTGAAGAAAAGAGAGAAATCTATTTTAAGAAGGACACTCCTGGAAATCGAAAACAAAATCAAACTCACTCAAGAAAAGAAAGAGCAGAGAGAGAGAGAGAGAGAGAGAACAGATGTGTAGAAAGCATAAAAACAAACCCAAAAGCTTTCTATATATTTGCAAAGGAAACAGCCACTGTACAATATAAAATAGGACTGTTGTCCCAAGGGAATAGCTCACTGACTGTGAACCCAAAAAGGGTAAGTGAAGTGCTCAGTGAACAGTTTGAAAGTGTCTTCACCTCCCCACTTGACACATGCAGATAAAAACCTGGTTGAATTCTTTAATATTGCAAACTTACAGATGATTACATCAGCATTGAAAAGGTAGATATAACAGTGGCCATAGATAAAATGAGCTCAAGTTCAGCAACTGCTCCTGATAGCTTCCCAGCTATTCTCATCAAATCATGTCAGAAGGCTTTAGTGAAACCACTTCAAATACTTTTCCAGAAATTCCTTGCAAGTGGTAAACTTCTTAAAAAGCTAAAAGAAGGCATTATATGCCCTATCCACAAAGGTGGAAGTAGAGCAGAGGCCAATCTCTCTGGCTTCGCATATCAGTAAAGTTATGGAACAAAAATCATCAGAATGAAACTGATAATATTCCTAGAAAAAAATTGACTTACTGAACAATAGATAACATGGCTTACATCCAAGAAGAAGCTGCCCCACACAGCTCTTACAGCCCTACAACTAGATTTTGAAACAGCTGCTTGACCATCGAGATGTCAATGTGATATATCTTGACTTCGCAAAAGCACTTGATAAGATAGATCATGACATGATGTGACAAGCTGTGAGACCTTGACATAGTTAATAAACTGGGAGGGTGGCTGCATGACTTCCTAAAGGACATAAGTTAGGCAGTTGCCATCTCTGAAGAAACTCAAATTCTAAGTGGTATCCCCCAGGAAATTGTCTTGAAACCATTACTGTTTATAATAGCTCTCTAGGACATGCTCGGTGATACAAAATTATTACAGGCAATAAAGAATCCAGATGATGTCACAAGCCTACGACAGAACCTGAAAGCAATATGCAGTTTAATGCTGGAAAATTTCAAGCACTGCACTATCAACTCACAAATGCACCACAGCCCAAAGGCACTGTACTCTCAGAGTCACGGGCAGGGAGAGACTTGGGGATCAGTATGTGTTAATATTATTACTTTTTCGTCTGTAAAATATGATACCCATTTGACACTCTCAAAGATTGTTTTTAAAATGTTGTTGCATTCCAAAAGCTATATTTCATGCTTAATTTGACAGGGATTGTTGTCAGTGGGCCGTTTAATGTGAGTGTGGGTTCAAGTCCTGTGGCTGTCTGCTGACAACTTTTTTCATCTTATAAAGGTAAACTACCCAATCTTTCTGCCATTTGAACTATTACTTTGTCTGTAAAATGTACACACACACACACACACACATACACACACACTGGTGTATGTATGTATGTATGTATATATATATATATATATATATATATATATATATATATATATATATATATATATATATATATATAAAACAACAACAACAAATACTATGTATGAAGAAAATCATATTTTTATTTTAGATTACACCTTAAAAACCTAACAAGTGTTTCAATTGCATTAACATATACATACACATATACATGTTTTTATATATACATACATATGTATGTTTATATGAATACATACATACACACACAAACACACACACACACACACACACACACACACACACACACACACACACACATATATATATACATGCATATATATAAATAGAAAATTATTATTTCTAAATCTCCGAACAAGAGACATTCAGTCACAGTACTCAAGAGTAAAGATTATTTCCCAAGATAATGTGGCAGCCCTGGTTAGGACGATTGTTACTGTTATTTAGCCCCAGGAAACATCATCTCCAGCTGGCTATATGACACAGTTATTCTGTGCTGATGAAGAAAAATAACCCAGGAACCATTGGTATGCAAATATTGCTTTGAACTGAGTGAGGATGCTAAACACCCTTGTTCGAAAATATAAGGATGCAGATAGTGTGTCATATAGCCAGCTGGAGAATTTGTTTCCTGGGGCTAAATAACAGTAACAATTGCCCCTAACTGTGACTGCCACATTATGTTGGCAAATAATCTACACTATATATATACTTTGATAGGTTTCGGCCGGTATTGGCCCGGGTCAAGTCTAACTTAATATGTGTACATATATAGATACACACACACATATATATTATTAAAATTAATAATATCGTCGAAAATATATGTCAACACAACATTATCAAGGCAATCCAAATTGGTAAAATTCCAACTGAACATCCAAAAACTTTTAGCTTTTAATAAATGCTAACAAAAATAAATGCCTAAATCAGATTTAACTTAGACATTCATTCAATCAACCCATAGTGACGTCATTGAATTTACTTTATAAAAATAAAAGATAAAAAGTACCATACTAATTGTATATTTTTTGACAATCTGAAATCTACAAAGAAAATGATTTTAAAAAATAATCTAAAAAATATAACCTAAAAGATGAATATTTTTATATTCAATTATTGATGATGTCACTGGATAACTAAGGAATAAAAATTATACACAAGAATTTTACTTTATGCTTAATAGATAACTAAAGAATAAAAACTACAGATAATAATTCTATGTAATGGTTAATAGAGACTTATATATTTTATGATGTAATAATTAATTACCAATTTATTTAATATATTAAATCCTTTTATAGGAATTAACCTTCATTTCAAATCATAGTAAGATTAGTAAATTTATTATCGATAAACATATTCCTAGGCTTAAACAATGTATTAGGTTATCCTTATGGTCAAATTCTTTGGATGTTATTGATTGGTTCTCTAGCATTAATAGTAAACAACATACTAAGTTTATTCAGTTGGATATTTATATTCATTACTCATCTATCAACCCTACCCTACTGAATAAAGCTTTATTTTTTTGCTATGGAGAATTCAGATTTATCAAAAAGTGAGGTTCATATAATACTAGAGGCTAGAAAAATCGTTATTGAATTTGATGGGAAATATTAGACTAGAGCTGGTAGAGTTGGTTTTTTATATTCTTTATTGTATACACTGTGAATTTCCAGAATTAGGAGGTGGATTATATAGAGATGACACTCTTTTCCTTATATATAGATTTCATATATGGTCAGTTTAGAAAGGTGTAGAAAAAATCTTTATAGATTCTTTAAGCATCTTGTTTTTTTTTTATCACTATAGAAAATGACTATACTAGGTTCATTACTTTTAATTTACATAATGAGTTATATCAACCTCAACATAAGCCTAATGAATGCTTAAGATATACTCTTTACTCTTTTACTTGTTTCAGTCATTTGACTGCAGCCATGCTGGAGCACCACCTTTAGTCAAGCAAATCGACCCCAGGACTTATTCTTTGGAAGCCTAGTACTTATTCTATTGGTCTCTTTTGCCGAACCGCTAAGTTACGGGGACGTAAACACACCACCATCGGTTGTCAAGCGATGTTGGGGGGACAAACACAGACACACAAACATATACACACACATATATATATATATATACATATATATGACGGGCTTCTTTCAGTTTCCGCCTACCAAATCCACTCACAAGGCTTTGGTTTGGTTGGCCCGAGGCTATAGTAGAAGACACTTGCCCAAGGTGCCATGCAGTGGGAATGAACCCGGAACCATGTATAAATAAAAACTCTAATCATCCAAGGAGCATAATAAATTCTATTGTTAAAAATATATCTACTCAGCTAATGAGGATATATTTAAACAAAATTAAAGTTATTATAACCATGCATTATTGGAAGCTGGATATAAAGATAAAATTTACTATATCCAGAATCATAATAATAATAAAGTTCTAGAAAATGATAGAATTATAGAGATGCTGAAAAATAATAGGGAGTATAAGAAAACTAAAACTTTAGATAGAAATAATAATAATAAAAAAAAAACAAATTTACAAATAAAAATTGCTATAGGAAAAAACTCAATACTGATAAAAGTAATTGTTATGGGGATAATCGTAATAATGGAACACCCCCTCCCACGTGATGAGTGGGATGTGTTAGTCATTACAAATACTGAGAGAGTGTCAGTCAGGTAGATGGTCATTAGATAGTCATGTCTTACTTGTCTAACTAACTGTACTACTATACTGGAGGGGGTGTTATAAGAGTCCGACATTGGATTACAACAATGGTGATGAGAAATTAACAAACTCATGAAGAATTAACAAACTCACAACGATTAAACAAACAAAGGCATTACAAAACTCACAAAAGCTTTTTGTGCGTATTATACAATATACAAAATTGTAAAATTATGGAAGAATTGTTGCCTGGTTTGCTTGAGTTGCAAAGACAGCAACAACAACAACAGTTGCTATTACAGCAATCGGCGTCATCGTTTAACGTCCGCTTTCCATGCTAGCATGGGTTGGACGATTTGACTGAGGACTGGTGAAACCAGATGGCTATACCAGGCTCCAATCTGATTTGGCAGAGTTTCTACAGCTGGATGCCCTTCCTAACGCCAACCACTCAGAGAGTGTAGTGGGTGCTTTTACGTGTCACCCGCACGAAGGCCAGTCAGGCGGTACTGGCAATGGCCATGCTCAAAATGGTGCATTTCATGTGCCACCCGCACAAAAAAAAAAAAAAAAGATTTCATGTGTCGCCCGCACATGAGCCAGTCCAGGGGAACCAGCAACGATCTCGCTCAAAAATCCTACAACGGCCCCGCACAAGAGCCAGTCCAGGGGCACTGGCAACGGTCTCGTTCGAAAAATTTCTTGTGTCACCCGCACAAGAGCCAGTCCAGGGGCACCGGTAACAATCTCACTCGAAAGATCTCATGTGTCGCCTGCACATGAGCCAGTCCAGGGTAACCAGCAACGATCTCGCTCAAAAATCCTACAACGGCCCCGCACAAGAGCCAGTCCAGGGGCACTGGCAACGGTCTTGCTCGAAAAATTTCTTGTGTCACCCGCACAAGAGCCAGTCCAGGGGCACTGGCAATGATCTCACTCGAAAGATTTCATGTGTCGCCCGCACATGAGCCAGTCCAGGGGAACCAGCAACGATCTCGCTCGAAAATCCTACAACAGCCCCGCACAAGAGCCAGTCCAGTGGCACTGGCAACGGTCTCGCTCAAAATATTTCTTGTGTCACCAGCACAATTAATGAATAGTAACTCATCAAAAAATACTGGAAAGATGTTCTCACCAAATTATGTTGCAAACTCAATGATAGAATTTAAGTATGGACCAGATGAAGGAGTTACCTTCAAGGCATACTTTAGAAGATACAAGCAGATCTTCAATAAAGAGTGCAAAGATTGGGATAAATGATATGAAAATGTGTCTAACCTTAAGAAAACCGGCAGCAGGAGAACACAAACATTATAGCAGTTATGCACTCTCAAAAAAAACCTTTTGGCATAAACTTTAGAAATACAATAGACATATTGTGTAAAATTTGTAGTGAGAAAAGCTTGTTGTTCAATACATACTGGAATAGTTTGAACCTAGAAAAGAACAACGTGGAGGACTACATCACATATGCTGGTAGAGTTAACAGAAAATGTAAAAAGTTCAAACTGGATGAATTAATGCCAGATATGTTCAAGTGCTTGATATTTACTCGGAGATTAACTGCAGAGAAAGACGCAGAAGTAAGAACAAGAATTCTCACTAAGCTGTAACCTTACAACAAATGTCAGTAGACTGTGAAAGAATAGTCAGAGAAAATTGGACTTAAAGATTGCTCCGAAGTGAAACAAATGCGAAACAGGCAGAATAGAAATTAAGTGTGTACTAAAATACAGTATAAACAAGACAAAAATCAGGAAACAAACCCATGTTTTGCATGTGGAGGTCTTCCCATTTAAATAAGTGGAATGTTTCTGTTGTCGAAAAATTGGACATGTAAAATTGCACTGTAAAACCAAGATGATAAAATGTTGGAACAAAGAAAAATGAGTAAACAAGATGTCATTGAAAGAAAATGGTAATGTGACAACCAGGAAATTCATAAATGTGAAAATTGAAAATATATGAGTAAAAATGCAGTTAGATACTGGAAGTGATATTACCATTGTGAATGAAGAAGCTTGGAAGTATATTACTAAGCCAAAATTAAGTAAATCTATAAAGGTAGCAAATAGTGTTATGGGTAAAGGATTGTATTTTGCAGGTGAATTTGTGTATAATGTGACATTTCATGACCAAATGAAAAGGGCAAAGGCACATGTGTTAAAAAATTCAGTAAATCTATTTGGCACAGAGTGAGTAGAACTGTTTAAATTGTGGAATAAGCCCATAAGTATTTTGTGTGGAAATATAGTTGGTTCAGTTGAAGGTTTGAATGCAGCTGAGGGAATGAAAAAAAAAACCCATTTATTTCTAGGTGTTTTCTCGGTTGAACTGGATTGCTGCACGAAAACAAAGGCAAAAATTGTAGTAAAACAAAATGCAACACTTGTATTTAATCCAAAACAGAATGTACCATTCGTAGCACTAGAACAGGTAAATAAGGAACTTGAAAGACTTGAAAGCCTAGGAATAATTGAGAAGATGGACCACTCAGATTGGGCACTACCTATGATCTATGTAAAAAAGAAAAATTATAAGTTGAGAGTTTGTGCAGATTTTTTAGTGGGGTTGAATGATTGCTTAATTTCACATAACTACCCATTGCTTTGGTCTGAGAAAGTGTTTGCAAAATTAGATAGAGGAAAATTATTCTCAAAATTAGACCTCTCAGAGGCATATCTACAAATCCAAGTAGAAGACGAATGCTCACACTTATTAACCATTAATACACACCATGGATCATTTAAATTTAAGCAGCTTCCCTTCAGTGCAAAAGTGGCTCCTTCCATATTTCAACAAGTAATGGATATGATGTTGTTGGACTGTGATTTTGCTATTGCCTATTTAGACGATAAAATGCAAATCATACAAACAACATGTAGAACATATTAAAAAGGTATTTGAGAAGCCAAGAGAATATGGTTTTAAGTTAAATGAAGGAAAATGCGAGTTCTTTCTGAAAAAAATTAAATACTTGGGCCAGATAATAGATGAAAATGGACAGAAACTGGATCCAGCCAGAGTGACTGTGATAAAAAATATGCCCATGCCAAATAATACAACTATGCTACAAGCATTCTTAGGTTTAGTAAATAGCTACCAAATTTACATTCCCAATACACACGATGTAAGGGCTCCACTCAATGTTCTGTTATAGAAAAATGCAAAATGGTGCTGGACTGATAAGTACCAAAAGGCATTTGATAAATTAAAAAAAAAACATTTTAACATTGAATTTATTGTTAACACATTATGATACTTTTCAAGTACCAATGTCACTACAAATAATTGAACCCAAACGCACAAGCAAAAGAAGAAACTGTATGGAGTTCCTGGAAGTGGATACCAAATGAAAAAAACTGTAATTTGTAACTGTATAAAAAAAGTTCAAAAAAGGGGAGGTGGGGAGATGTAAAAATTATTGTTAATAAAAGAAATGAAATTATATTTCCTAAAAGAAAGAAAAATTTTAAAGGGGAGATGTTATGGGGTAATAGTAATAATGGAACACCCCTCCCACGTGATAAGTGGTATGTGCAGGTCATTACAAATACTAAGAGAGTGTCAATCAAGCAGACGATCATGAGATTGCTTATCTAACTAACTATACTGCTATACCAGAGTGGGCATTATAAGAGTTTAATATTGGATTATAACAGTAATACTGACAAAAATGTTTATAGTAATAATATGAAGAATAGATCAGCAAAAATTATATGGTATAATGCTCCATTTTCATATTCAATATATTTTAATATTCCTTGTAAATTCTTTCCAGCACTAGATAGGTATTTCCCACCTTCAAGTAAATATGGGAAATATTTCAATAAACATAGTGTAAAGTTTTTGTATTCAACCACTAGGAATTTAGCTGAGATTATTGCAGCATACAATAAACAGAGAATACCTAAATTCTAAATCTATTGATAATTGTAGAACTGATTATAAGTCTAGTGAAAGTAATGTAATTGATAATCATTTGGAACAAGGCTTAGATTCTTTAATTGATCAAAATGTTGTTAATATTAATTCCAATAATGATAATTATTATAATCCAACTTTAACACCTATTTGCAGATGGCTGCTAATAGAAATTCTTTTAACTATGAATGCAATTTACAAGTGAATAAATCCATGTGTAATTGTGTAAACAAAACTCCATGCCCTTTAGAAAAATAGTGTTTAAAGAAGAATATAGTATGTCAATGTGAAGTAATAACTAGACATTATAGGTTTTGGTATATTGGTTCTTCTGCTAATAGATGGAAATCTAGATTTTATGATCATTCTAATTCCTTTAAATATAGAAGAAAATGTTATTCTACTAATCTTAGTTAATGCATTTGGGATTTAAAGGATAAGAATATTAAATATGAATTAAAGTGGTCCAATATTAGTTATGCACCATCGTATAATATTGGTAATTCTATTTGTGATCTTTGCCTCAAAGAAATGTATTATATAATTACTTCTAAATTAATTTTATCGAATTTTAATAGGCACTTTACTTTAAGATGTTATCATAAATTTAGAAAGACATTCAAATATTTCAATTATTTATAATAATAATTTTAAAATTATTATATAATAAGATTAATTCCTATTAAAGTGTTTAATATAATGACTAAATGATTAACTATCGCGATGTAAAGTATCTAAGCTTGTATTAAGCATAAATTAGAATTCTTATCTGTAATTTTTAAACTGATTGGTGCAGTTCCTAGCATTTATAAGCATAGTGGAGCCTGTAGGTAAGCAACCATGAATCTTCTCTCATGTGGGGATCAATAAAAAATTTCACTCCTGCAGATCAATTAGGTATCTCAATGAAAAAAGGTTTTTAACATAATTCTACTCTTGGCACTTTCTGCAACTGCTAAAATAAAGCTTGCATTTTGCCAGGTTTCTCCACATGATGTAATCTGTGATGTATTCCTTCAATAACCATAAAGGGCTAGGCAGAATTGTAACATCGTGTCTCTCCTGGATATTATAGGAGGACTCATTTTTGTTAAATCTGGTTCTGAAAGAACACATACTTCCTTACATTTCATTGAATGCTAGGGTCCTCTGACATTACCTCCACCTAAAATGCAACTGTTTGATTGCATTAAAGAGACATGAAGGTGCCTCTGCATGAACATCCTGCCTTTGTCTCAGGTGTGAGACATATATTTTCTTTATATTGAGCACACAGCTGAAAGAAACTCTCAAAGTGTTTCTGTTGAATATTTTACAGAACCTATTCATATGAAGAAAGTGTTTATCTACTAAGCTAAAGAAAATCCTAACCACAAAAGATTTTTATGATTTAGAAGGGTGGGTGAACCACAACACTTTCCAGTAGCATTTTCTTAGTGGGTTTAGGGTCAGATGTGTAACTAATCTCATCCCTAAAACCACTGGCAGCATCATCAAAAATCACTTTACTTGAAGACTGACTGGAGATTCTTCTACTGAACCTCTCTACTAGGTTCCTGAACACTATGGATGGATAACCTCTACTAGGTTCCCGAATACAATGGATGGATAAGGTGTGTTAATGTATGTTAGCCTCTCATTTGGCTTTCAAAAGAGTCTATATCAAGGGTCACACCAAGAAACAGAACCATCTTAAGTTTAGTGTCTACTATAACCTTGAGGCCAAGAGAATTCAGAGTATGGTTTATGTTCTTCATAAGCCTAATGAGTGGGTGACCATTGTCACCCACTGATGCTGTCAAATCATTATCTCTGAAGAGGCTAAATCTAGTCATGGGAAATTTCTTCTTAAGTAAATCCAAGAAGAAAAAGCCAATAAGGTCTGCCATATCAGCACTTTTGAGGGCATCTATCATTACATTGAAACCTTTTGTGTCTATGTATTTGGCCTAGTTTGATCCCTAAAATGCATATGGTCTCATCTGTAATCTCAGTGTAGGTCCGAGCAAAAATCCAATGCTCCCTCAATTAAATAGGTAAAAATCCCCAATACTGAATTGGGTAATCCTTGGTCTACTCTACTGCAATTGGTTTTAAACCACGTGATGGGCCTCACTGGTATTGTGTCAAAAGGCAAGGCTACAGGCTCTCCTAATGTCATCATCGATCTTCTTGAAGAGCTACTTGCTTACCAAGTCAATCTATGAATTCAGAGGGTTGATCAGATGACATTTGAGAGTTAGAGGTAAAGTTTGGTTTATGGTCTTTGATTGTAATAAAGGTATCTTATTAATGCTAGGGTCTCTACTCTATCCAATGATGCCTAGTCTAAAAGGGATTTCATTGGCTTCATGGTTAAGCTATTTCTTTGGTTTCAAAGGCTTCAAGGATTGACTTCTGGTATGTTTATGTGATGCTGTTATTGAGTAGCTGTGTATGTGTAATGTTCTCTACTCAATACAAATTCTTTGTCTTGTCTGATAAAAATTAAGTCCTATCAGAAGTCTGAAGTCTATGAACATTGTTCCTAAGTTTACTTTGGAAAGAAGTAGAGGACTTTTGGAATTTCAGCTGGAGTATGATATTCAAGAAGTCACATTTAAAGGCCTCAAGCTCCTTGATCCTTTGTGGGAACTTCCTTGATCTAAGGATAAAGTATTTAGATTCTGCAAGTGGCTTAGCCTGGCTGAAGAAAAGGTTTTCTATCTTATTCATTAAACAAGATGTATCATCTCCAGCAGGATCTCCATGAAAAGTTCATTAGATAAGTTGGGACATTTTTTGTTGAGTATTCAAGGTCACATAACTCCATGGTGGTAAAGAGATATGCAATATGTACATATAGTGAGTCTTTGATGTCTTTTAAGAGTGTATTGCCAGGTGTATCTAGGACTCTGTGCTTACAAGATCCTAAAACTTCAGTTCTTTTGTTCAAACTGTTACTGCCTTGAGTCAACATTTTAAATATCTATATCAATGTATATGTGTGTGTATATATATATATATATATATATATATATATATATATATATATATATATATATATATATATGTATATATGTATGTATATATGTATATACATACATATAAGTGTGTGTGTGTGTATACATATATGCACACAAATGCAAATATATCACTGCCAGGGATGGATGTTTGGAAGGATATATATATATATATATATATATATATATATTACTACACAGTTAATGCCCTTTATATAAATTATTTATATATATTTATGAAAAAAATGATGAATTTTTTTCATTATGAGGTTTTTTTCACGCTGACTACTTGATAAATTCTTATAAAGATTTTATCCTATATTATATTATATATATATATATATATATATATATATATATATATATATATATATAAATCAATGTCTGTTTTTATGTTCAGTTATAATAAAAACAATTTTAGATGAATCTGAATGGTGACTCCATACTATTGTAGAATGCAAATTTATTATTCTTTAACAAGAGTAGTATTGACAGTAACTTCAAAGTTTTGGTCAGTTAAGCAATCATTGGACTGTATATATTTTGATTCACCAGAAGCAATAAATCACAGGACTCAATACAAATGTAGAATATTCATTAATGCATTATAACTGTTCTCTGAGTTACTTGTTTCCAATCATCAGCTGATTATCTGAGCCTGCTTTTCATTTGAAATATTCACCATTGCAATATGTTTTTGAAATATGAAATGAAGATTAGAAGGAAATGCTTATGTTTATGTTCTTTTATTAAGAAAAAAATCTTGTGAACAACACATGCAAAAACATTGCTTCAACTCACAATTTTGATTTCATTTCTGGTTTTTGTGAAATATTCTTAACATCTTAAATTTCATACAAGTGAAGTCACTTTAATAACTTTCCTCATGAAATTGTGTTGCTATTTAAGTAATGTAATACATTTTTTAAATATATTTAATACTTTTAACTGATATTTTAAAAAACAATGACTGTGCAAATAAGTGTTTTGCATACACCTGTGCAGATGCATAAATATACACATATGCACACTTATTATGCACATACAAATGTAAAATATTATATACACATATATATACATGCAATTGTATATGTATGAATTCAGATACACATATTCACATATACACATATACCCAATTGATATACACCCCCACATATTAAAGCATTTAACAGTTAAACATTTTGAAACCAACCTTTTGTTTTTCAAAACTAGGTTGAAATTCAAAGAAACTGGTATTCACATAAAAAATACTTAGCTCTGTACATATAAGGCCCTAATATTTCGGTTCTCTTGTTTAAACTGTAACAGCCTTGAATCAAAATTTTATATTTTTTGCTCAAATAAATTTCACACCACATTTTTGATTTGAAGCTGTTGTTCCTGTATGGTTGTGTTTTATCTACAATCAATTAGGTAAGTCTGATTTCATGAGGATTTGACTTTTGTAAAACACCATATAAATTTCAACAGAGCCATAGCGCGTTTTCTATCAGGGCTGACAAATGAATGTTTATGCTTGTAAAAACAGCTTTTGAATGTTAGTTCCATTACCCCAGTATATATTTTAGGCTCATCTCTGTTGTTTGATTCAACCTTGGCACTGTATACTACCTACTCTCACAGACAGTTACTGTCTCTTTCATTCACCTTTATGGCATTATAACCTGATATAACTCCTGAAATTCTTACAAACTGAATAACTAACTTTAACACAGTTCCTATCCAATTGATAATTATACTTATGCCCTGATAGAAAATGATGATCTATTAAACAGAAGAATTCCCTAGCTATGCAAGCTCTTACTGTCAGGTAAGTCGTACCATAAAATGTTCCTTTTTCTATTCTTATGCAGTGTGCTCCTAGTGTTGTTTCTAGGTATCTAATCTCCTGAAGAACCCACTATTTCTTAGTGCCGCATTATAATACCCAACTGCCCCCATAAAAGCATCTTTATTGGAAAATGTCAAGGACACCAGTTTGCTAACATTGTTAAGTAAGTTCCTCAAAGTATAAGGTGGAAAATTCAATTGTCTATGTATATATACTAACTTTACATTTGATTTGCAATATGGTCTGAAATCATCATTATCCAGTCTTAATGTTGTGTCAAGAAAATTAACAGTGATAAGATTAAGTCCTAAAGTAATTTAATCAAACTTTTTTCTAAATCTATCTAATTTATGACCTTTACAATTTCTCGATGAGTTCAGGCCTTCATTACAATATAAACTACAGTACATTTTAGGAAATTTTACACACACACACACACGTATATACATACACACACTACAAACACACATACATATATACGTATATGTACATATATACATGTGTGGGTGTGCTTATTTGTTACTATTTTTTGGTTCCAAGTTTGTGAGTAATAAACTTAATCCATTGCCCTGTTGAACAACACATATGTACACACATACACGTGCACATACATGTATGTATGAGTGTGTAATTGTAGGTAAGCAAGTATATGTGTAAGCACATTTTTGATAAAGGTATTGTAGAAATATTAACAATAAATAAGTAAATAAAGTGCAAATATTAAAATTTTTTAATGTTAGGAAATAAAGATAGATGGAGAGAGAGCTAGAGATAGAGAGAAAAAGAGAAATGTAGAGAGAGTGTATATGGAAGAGTGAATGAAATAGAGGGTGAGAGATAGCAGAATATTATAATCAAGCCTAGTGGGACTGAATAAAGAAATGGTAGACACCAGTGAAATATAATTTTGTTTCATTTGATATTATATATAGACATTGGTAATTTTAAAGATAAGTCTGATGATCAAGTTATTCAGATGATTAATACACACACAACTTTATGTGAGCGTGTATCCTTTATGCACACACACACACACACACACACACACATATATATATATACACATATGGTGAGGTGTTTGTGAACTCTTGTTTTTACAAATGAAGAAAAAGTACTGAATATATAAAATTTAACGTGTATATTTGAATATTTTATGAGAAGTTGAATCTTTTTCAACCATAACTCTGAATTTCATGTTGTAATAAGTCAAGCAACTGAGCGAGAGTAGTAGTAGTAGCACAACACAAGAAAAAGTGTGAGTAACAATACAATAAAAAAAAATGCACCTGCTAAAGAATCCATTAGAAAGATGCATAACACATTTTCACATGCAGAACATAGAGTATATTCATATATTCCCATAACAAATTCTCATATCTTACTGTTCTCAGTATCATGTGTGTAAAACACATGAAAACAAAGAATATATTTATTGTTAATGAGTATAAGTTTTGATAAATAACTGAATAATTCTTTTATTCAGAGGATAAGGATTCCATAATGTGGGAAATAAACTACTTTAACCAGTTAGTAATTGAAAATTCCTCAGTAAATATGGAAAGAAGTGGACTTTCAATTTAGCTATATAATAAAAAGGTACACACCATCTACAACAGCTGATTTTAGAATATCCCAGCCATTGGAACGTCATGTCAAGTGAGGATTCCATAGGCCAAGTATAACATCATCAGAGAGGGATAAGTTAAACATACGTAACAGTGGAAAAATATTCCTCATCATTGATATTATTGTGGTTCATGAAAGAGAGGAGAAAACCAATTCAAAACTCCAATTAATCAGATTCTTAATTGATTTTTAATTAGTTTTCTCATCCTTTTCAGGACAAAATGAACCACAGTAATACCGTTGATGAGGAATGCTGATCCACTGTTATGTATGTTTAACCTATTCTTCTCCAATGATGGAATATTCAGCCTATGCAATCTTTACTTGACATGATGTTCCAGTAGCTGGGATATTCTAGAAACAGTTGTTAGAAACTACGTATACAATAAGGCAGCGAGTTGGCAGAAACGTTAACACGCCTGGCAAAATACTTAGCGGTATTCGTCTGCCGCTACGTTCTGAGTTCAAATTCCGCCAAGGTCGACTTTGCCTTTCATCTTTTCGGGGTCGATTAAATAAGTACCAGTTATGCACTGGGGTCGATATAATCGACTTAATCCGTTTGTCTGTCCTTGTTTGTCCCCTCTGTGTGTAGCCCCTTGTGGGCAGTAAAGAAATAAGAAACTATGTATACCTTTTTATATTATACAGCTAAATTAAATGTCCTTGTCAAATCCTGCCAAACTGGTTGCCTTTACATTTCTGCTTTAATCTATACCTACTGGTTCAAAGAGAAGTCACTTCTAGCTGTTTGAGAAAGGCAGTCACAAAATGACATGTTCAACTGCAGTTCAAACTGGAATTTTAGAAGCATAGCAAATTGAGCACTCAGTGTGCATACCTATTAGTTTGAGTTACTCTGATGAAAACTCCTCATATCTTTACATTGTATATATAAAAAGAGAATTTTCAATGTATACATAAAGTTGAATTAGTGGTGTAACCATGATGGTCTGGTGATCTGATGACTTAGCTTTCTTTATCTGCATTGATTTGTGAATACACAATTGTATTATTGCAGATATGCACACATAATTTATTAGACACTGAAATTATATTATTACATGAAGAAGGCTGTGAAACAGTAGTAATCTTCAGGATGTCAAATGGTTAAATAGATATAGTAACCTTTCATACCTCCTGATTTTTCATGGTGCATATATACATATATATATATCTGTGTGTGTGTGTGTGTGTGTGTGTGTGTGCGCGCGCGCGCGCGTGTGTATGTGTGGTCTGATCAATAAGTGTCCAGACTGTTGCCATAGTAAAGAAGCTAAAGCATGCAGGGTGAAACTGCTTGGTACATATGTACATACATGCATGTATGTATACACATACATACACATGTGCATACTTATATGCAAATGCATAGATACATACATAGATATATGTACACATACACACACACACACACACACACACACACAAACACAAACAGTGAGGCATCCAAAAATTAGAATACTAAGCAGAATTTGGATATTTGTTGTCAGTTAAGTCAGAATGGGAAAATTCCAAATGTATTAGAATCACAAAATCTAAAATAATCTATTCCCAATATCTTTTTGATGTAATCTAACAGCTCTGATTTCTATACATGGATCCTCAAAAATCTAATATCTCAAATTATTAGAATGTAATAATATGAACATGTAGAACATGCCATTAGAATTGAGTAAGTTGGTCTAAATATTCAGAAGTGAATGGCACCAAATGGCAATTAGTGGTTGGTTGGAACTCTTTTGGTTTCAATGATTGTCCCAATATGTCAAGGCATATAGGAACCCAACTAGCACTCCTCAAGTGTGATGGAAACCTAGATGACTTCAGTAGCAACTTTCAGGTTTGTCTCATTGCTGGTAAGCATTTTAGCCTTCTTTGTAACTATGCCAATAGATCCTCAGAGGGGTTCAAATTAGTTGAGTTACCTGGCCAAGGAAGCACATTCATGTGATGACCAACAAAAGAAGTAGTGGCTGTTGATTTGGCACAGTGTGTAGGTACCAAATTTTATGAGAACAGAAATACTGCATCACAAAATATGGCCTGTTGGCTAATGGAAACATACAAAGCTCTTAGTAGACTGCTGTGTTAATTATGCCCCTGACGAAATCCAGTAGTTCAACACCTCCATATAAATGACATTATAAACCATTACTTACAGCAGGTATTTAAAACAGTTTGAGTTCAGTGCTTCTCCAGTTATGTTGATAATAAATATCTGATTTTTGCATACCTTTTATATTCAAATATTCAATATTTCAAAATTTGCTTTGTTTAAACGTAGCAGAGGACTGAAACTATAGCATGACCTTGACTAGCTGGATGTACACTTATGCACTGTGTTTGCCAGAATATGTATAAATAAGAATTTTATAATTAAAAATAAGTAGTCAGGTCAGAATAGAGAATGTACTCATTACTCATACGGCAATGAAACTTGGTGGGGTGGGTACAATCAATCAAATTGACACAGTATATTACTGGTACTTATTTTATTGACTTTAAGTAAATGAATGACAGTCAAACCTGATGAAATTTGACATTGGAATGCAAAGAATAGTATTAAATAATGAAAAACATTTAGTGCTGGAATGTCTATAGTTACTTAATCAATGAATTAATTTAATTCATCTGATCAATAGGTCATAAAGTTGAAATGAATTAAAACCAGTGTGTGTGTGTTTTAGTTGGTAGTATCATGCTCCTAAAGTTCCACAATCATATCTATTTTAACATTGGAATCTTGAAGAACAAATATAAACATCTTTCAATTTTGTTATTCCCCTAACTTTAAAGATTTTTAGACTCAAAGAACTGATCAATCAGAACTATGATCATAATCATTCTAGTCATAGCCATCCTATTTGTTAAAAAACACAGCATACACTACCCTCTGTTTTGTTTTTAAGACAGTCTGTTTGGTCTGAAAGAAATTTGGTTTCTATTTCTAGCAGGTCAAAACAACAACATAGAAGGTCTCTTACTGACTCATACCAAAACAGATTGATGATCAGAGACAGCTTTTACAAATATCAACTAACAAAGATGATGATGATGGAGTGAGGATGATATTGGCAATGCTGATTATGAGGATGATGATGATGATAAAGACCTGAGTGGACATGACAATATTAACTATGATCAATTTATTCTAAAGTCTTTCACTTTTGCTAACTTTATAAAAGTAGTGTTGAGTTTAGAGAAATCAAAGTTTTAAAGAAAAGTTTGTTCAGAATTCCATGTGCATGTCTGTTTGTGTTTATGTGTATGCGTGTGTGTGTGTGTGTGTGTGTGTGTGTGTGTGTGTGTGTGTGAGGAATAAAGAATCTTCAATAGATAGCATTCTGATTCTCAAGGGTATCATCAATTTTCATCAAATATTGTTGGAAAATAAGAAACAGCATTCCTACTTAATAGATTATGCATCATTTACATACAACCTACTTAGTAGTATACACCTTCCCTTCTGTCATCCTCTTCTTCTCCCTGACAACAACGATCACCACCATCATTACCACTGTCACCACAACAACCATCATTACCATCATCACTACAACCACATCACTACTACCACTATCACCACCACAACCCCCATCACCGCTACTCTCACCACCATCATCATCATCATCATCATTTAGAATCAGGACAGAGATAAGTTAAATGTTTTGCAGTATTTCAGTTGTAATTTCAAATCATGCTGATGTTGACGTTTGATTTTCAATCATCCAGTGGGGAATAAAATAAATATCAGTCAAGTTATTAGGTTAAGTTGATTGAGCATATGCTCATCCTAAATCTGGACCCTTCAGCTAATTATTGTTATTTTATTATTATTACTGATGAAAGATGTTGTGTAGTGAATGATGAATGAAGGGCAGTACCCATGACTTTTGCAGACAAGACATTGAGAGTGGGGTGAAAGCAGAGAGAGGTTGGGCTCAAGTGGAGATAAAGTTATAGAAATGAGGGTGGAGAAGGAGGTGTTGCTCTCCAATAGGTCTGCTGAAATATAAGGGTGAACGGTAAGTATAGCATGTGTGAATGGACCCTACTTCAGGAAAATGTCTGGAGACAGGACAACGCAGTTGGGAAAGGAAATGTACTCCTGGTAGTAGCAGTAATCCAGAATCTGTAAAGTTCTCTGACCATTGTAATTCCATCCACGCATACAAGATGTTTAATTTAATTTCTTTTTATATTTTTATTATTCATGTCTGTTAACAGATGTATAGTTCTAGGCTAAAGACATCTTCATTTTTTTTTGTTTAGGGAATTTGTCTCTGTAATATTTAAATGTCAGTCAATAAATAAAAAAACACTGTCATCATCATCATCATTATGATTATTATCATCATTAATATTATTATTAAGGCGGCGAGCTGGCAGAACTGTAAGAATGCTGGGTGAAATGCTTAGTGGTATTTCGCCTGTCACTACATCCTGAGTTCAATTTCTGGTGAGGTTGACTTCACTTTTGGGATCGATGTAATCAATGTAATTTCAGGCCTTGTACCTAGTGCAGAAAAGACTATCATGATCATCATCATTATTATTATTATTATTATTATTATCATTGAGTGAGAGAGCAGTACATGCCATCAAAGTGACACTGGGATAAAATATACGAAGCCCATTATACCCATCATGACTACCTGTCTGATAAGGGTACACCAGGCACATGCATCACAACTATATGTGCACGACATGGTGATCTCATATCAAAATAAACAGCGCATGACCTCGCAGGTGGGGCCCAGTTAGAATTTTCTTCAGGTCGAGTAGCCCATCTCACTCAAAAGGTCCCTGAATAAGGGTTGTTTAAGGATGTTGAGCAAAACACCAATGTTTCCAAAGGTGAATTATTCAAACCTCAAAGAATTCCTATCAACACATGGCTATGATGCTCCCCCACTATTTCTGCTCATGATCAGAGATGCACATATCGTCAGCCACCAAGGGACATGCTCAACTGGTTAAGGTCAAACAACTGACAGGCAATTCTGTGGTATTAAACAGAATATTTGCTGTAGCCCATCTTTTATACCAAGACAAAACAATGTACGTGATAACACTTCCAATCAATTAAGATCAGAAACCATGAGAGTCACTGCCTGGTACTGCATCCGGGCATTTATTATTATTACTACTACTACTACTACTACTACTACTACTACTACTACTACTACTACTACTACTATTATTATTATTATTATTATTATTATTATTATTATTATTATTATTATTATTATTATTATTATTATTATTATTATTATTATTATTATTACTACTACTACTACTACTACTACTACTACTACTACTACTATTATTGAGGTGGTGAACTGGTAGAGTCACTAGCACACCAGATAAATTACTTTTCGGCATTACTTCCAGCTCTCTGTATTCTGAGTTCAGATTCCACCAAAGTCAATATTACCTTTCCTCTTTTCAAGGTTGATGATAAAATAAGTACTAGTCAAGCACCAACCTTGTAGCAAAATTTGAAAGAATTTTTAGATGCATTTTTGATTTTCTCTTCAAAGCATGGTCTAGTCAAATATTACCAAATGAAATTTTCATTGAAGTATTTGTAAAAAGAAAGATAATTGCCTAAGAAAGATCTACCCTTATTACCTGGGCTCAGACAACAGAAGGAAAAACGTTTGTTTCAAATTATGCCATCACACCTATAATGACTACCAAATACAATTATGTTACAAGACTAAACACAACAATAATAGAAAAGGCAACACAAAATCAGAATACAACCAAATGCACAAGGGAAGAAGAAAAGTTTAGTGAACAATTAATAGAAGAAAATGCCCCAAATACTCAAATATGTTACGTTTATGATAGCAGCAGTAATAATGATCTATAGTTTAGGCACAAAGCTAGCAATTTTAAGAACAGGCTGCATAGACAACACCATTGACCCAGTACTTGACTGGTACTTTATTTTATCAACCCAGAAAGAGTGAAAGGAAAAGTTGACCTGAGCAAGATCTGAACTTAGAATGTGAAGAATTGGAATAAATATACCAAAGTATATTTTTTCTGATGCTCTAATGATTCTGTTAGCTAGCAGCTTTGACAGCAACAATAATAATAAAAACAGCCATTACAACTCTTTACACAAAGTCAAATTCTGCAGGTCATTCATATAACAGTTTTCAATATAAAATGAACTAATGAAAATTCTAATCTATCACAGTTAGAAGAAGAAACTGTGTGAGAATTTTGTAAAATCAAACGACACGTCTTTACCACAAGAGCTAATGCAGGAGAGAACATAGAGAAAAATCATATATTTCTGTTTACAAAAAATAGTAGAGAACTATTTGTTCCCTCACACTGAGAAGTACAAAAGGTTCCCCCGGACATATCAAGAGAAGTTCTCTAAACTGAAAATGGCAAGTGGCAAATGTGATGGCACTCTCTGCTGTATTTTTAAAACTGAAGACACAACCAAAATACTGAAATTGTCAGACATACTTCTGAGTATATATTTGTGCCCAGTACACAGGAAGAAACAAGAGTGACAATAAGAGATGTAGAAAACATTTGCATCGCAGCATAGGAGAGTTGTCAAAGCAGAATTAACAAAAAGTGACCTGTAGTCGGTGGGGTGCTGATGGTGTCAAAACGGATTTATGAATCCTAATGACACCCGAAGGCCACAAAGCTATATTGAAGAAGGAGCCAAGACAAAGGACATGAAATTAATAATATAGGGTAGAAAGGCTGGTTGTTACATTTGTCATAGTAAGACACACTTCAGAGCTGAATGCTTGGTAGAACCAAAAGGAAAATACCCCCCCCCCCAAAAAAAAGGAAAATGAAACTAATTAAAACCAACAGCAACAACAGTACCACAAATAAATCAGCAATTATCTCATTCCGTAATAGTATCAACCTGTAGCACCATGCTTCCATTGTTTGACGTGGGAAAAATAATTACAGAAGAAAATTTGCAAACAAACAAAAAAAAAAGGTAAAAATCACAAAAGAAGACTCAGCAATAGACAATGAAAATAGATGAAGAATAATTATTTCCAAATAATAGCAAAATCCCTCCTCAAACTAAGATCTCTTATTCATCAAAAATCAAACAAACAGTTAAGACAAAATGAAACATCTCTGGTGTCATGGACTCTCTGATGAAGTTATGAGAAAAAAACTGTTAGGTTCAGAATATGCAAAAGATAGATTACTTGTAAAATAAAAATTAAGACATAACACTTAACTTAAAAGAGAATACCCTTAAAATGCTGGTATTTTTACACATCAAATGTCCCCAAAATTCTCATGTTGCATTTTACTGCACTTAAGCTTTGAGGAATGGCTAAATCAACTCAAAATAATCAGTAATTTTCATGTTTAATTTCCTTATATTATCTTATTTTAATTATTCTATATTTTATTGTACCTTTTTGATTTATTTCTGTGTATATGTATATGTGTATGAGTGTATTTATGTGTGTGTATTTGGAAGAACAAACAGGATATATAGAACTCAGTACATGAGTATAATACATATTTTAGTATTTTCATAACAAGCAAAAGTTACAAAGCGACTTAAGGTCTGAGAGTACTATACATGGCACTTACCTAGTGCCATGTTGCTTTTAACTTTTGCCAATTAAAACAACAACAATAAAAAGAATAATGATAATGATAATGATAATCATGGTTTCAAATTTTGGCACAAAACCAATAATTTGGGGTGAGAAGGAGATAGTTGAGTATATTGACCCCAGTGCTCAACTGGTACTAATTTTAGCAATCTTTAAAGGATGAAAGGCAAGGTCAACCTTGCTGAATTTGAACTCACAATGTAAAGAATTTTAAGAAATGTCACTAAGCATTTTGTTTCATGCACTAATGATTCTGCAAGCTTTATACCTAACAATGATGGACTCCTCGGTCCAAGACGATGTATGAGCGTTCAGCTTTTTGCCAAACAACCTGCACAAATGATTTGTTTATAATTATTAAACGTTTGTGCCGCACATTAGCTCAATTTCTCCATCAAATTGAGGTTGTCTGAACAGGTGCACAGTGTACCACACGTCAGGTGTTGAAGTGATTACAGAGCAACATGAGATGAAGTGTTTTGCTCAAGAACATCACTCAGTCTAGGAATTGAAATCATGAGCACTAGATCATGAATGCAGCACCCTAACCACTAGGCCATGTACCCTCATGATAACAATAACAACAACAACAATAATAATAATAATAATAATAATAATAATAATAATAATAATAATAATAATGCCCTGAAGCAGTATCAGGCAGTGGCTCTCATGGCATTTGATCTTAACTGATTGGAAGTGTTATCACGTACATGTTTTATCTTGGTATAAAAGATGGGCTACAGCAAATATTCTGTTCAATACCACAGATTTGCTTGTCAGTTGCTTGACCTTAACCAGTTGAGCATGTGCCTTAGTGGCTGACAATATGAGCATCTCTGATCACGAGCAAAAGTAGTGGGGAAGCATCACAGCCATGTATTTGGAGGAATTCTTTGAGGCTTGAATAATTCGCCTCTGGAAACATGGGTGTTTCATTCATCATCCTAAAACTTATTCATAGACCTTTTGAGTAGGATGGACTACTGAAACTAAAGAAAATTCTAACTGAGCCTCACCTGCAAGGTCATGCACTGTTTATCTTGATATGAGAACACCATGCTGTGCCCACGTGGTTATGATGCATGTGCCTAGTGTTCCCTTATCAGATGGGTGGTCATGATGCATATATTGGGCTTTGTATATTTGTACCCCAGTGGCATTTTGATGGAATGTGCTGCTCTCTCACTCGATAATAATAATGGTATCAAATTTTGGCACAAGGCCAGTAATATTGGGAGAGGGAGAAAGTCAATTACATCGACCCCAGAGCTCAACTGGTACTTATTTTATTGACCTCAAAAAGATGAAAGGCAATGTCAACTTCAGTGTAGTTTGAACTCAGAATGTAAAAGCAAACAAAATGCATGTATATATGTATGTGTGCATAATGTATGCATGTGTATTTATAAAATACTTTGTATAACATTTTTTACACACCCACTTCATTTGTAAATGCATTTTAACCTCACTTCATATCATGTCTTCCTTTTTGTAAACCCTAGTAAAAGTTTCATAGCTTTTTGTATGAATTTTTGCCCTTGTGGCCAATACAGGAGAGATTATTTTTATTATTATCAATTGTTGTTGTCCATTTCTTATTGTTCTTATCATTATTGTTGGTTATTAGTAGTCATTAGTAGAAAAAATTATTATTGTTGGTTTTGTCAGTGTTTTCATTCTTTCACAGTGTGTAAGCCCCAACTACTTTTGTATCCCATCCTTATACTGATGCCCAAAACATCTCAGAACTTTTGTAGCCATTAAAATGAACATTATTATTATTATCATTGTTGTTGTTCCTTCAATATCTATATTACAGTAATCTGATACAAAATAATACTACTCATCTGATACTATATAAGACATTACATGACATTTCATATCACAGCAGGTATCAAATAATTCTGAATTCTCTATCCAGACTTGGGTAAATCATTATTGGATATTGTCTCTTTCATAATGACATAGCTAGAAACCAATTTCTTTGAAAATGACGCAGCTATATTTTCTATTTGAGATGTTCAGACTAAGAACTGGCTCTCATTCCTATCAATAATCTCTATTAGATTTGCTCCAACACGTATTTCAAAGTCATAATCTCTTTCCTTATTACATCACTATACATATTTCAAAGTCACTATCTCTTTTCCTATTTCCCCATATTCATTGCAAAGACTTTTAAACATTACAAAAACTCTTGTGAAAGTCTTGCCAGCAAAGCCAGAATGGAATGGAAGACGTTCAAGGAGCTGTTACCTCATTCACTAACAAAGAGTTTATTATCTCAGTGCACAAATGGTAAATTCTAAGAGGCAGGTGTAAGAAGTAAGAGACTAGAAGAATCATGAGATTAGCATGGCAGTGAAACATGGATAGTAGATGTTCATTATCAACAGTGAACTCTGCATATTTACCAAATGTACATTGGTGATAACATATTCAATTCATAGAGCTTCCAAAAATCAAACTAGAAATAACTATGCAGTGAGATGTCAGCTTTTTAATACTGTGCCTTGCATTAAATCTCTCTAGATTTTTAAGTGACTGGCATCTCAAAAATACTTTATTACTAAATAGTTATATTTTCCTTCATAACCTAGTATATTTATTTAGTAATTAATTTATCACTACTTGAGCAAATATGAAGACAATGGAAATAATATTAATTATAGAAGCACCTTTTTCTTTCTTTTAATTTTTCATTATATATTTACTTCAAGTCAACATTTTACTGCTTCATGAATTATATATGATAATGATAAGTTACCTTTCGTTTTTTTATGGATTTTTTTTCTTTTTAATCTATTTCTGTTATGTACTGACTGTCTGGACATTGATCCAACCTTAGACAGTTCCAATAACATATCAGTTCATCTGTGAAAAGAGATTGCTAGCTTCTAGCCCAATCTTTCTATATTTTTGGAGAAAAAGATGCCTATTCTAATGCAAAAGTATACTGATTTATAGGGGAAGAAAGACAGAAGAATTTCATGCAGCTGAGTATTTAAATCCATGCAACTTAGAAGTTCACCTGAAAGTGACCAATAGCATAAATACCAAATTCGAAAATAAGTTCTCAAGGCAGTACTGCAATGAATGAAACCAGTAAAAGAATAAAAGATCAAAAATACATACATAATATGTATATATATATATATATATATATATATATATATATATATATATATATATATATATATATATATATATATATATATATAGAGAGAGAGAGAGAGAGAGAGAGAGAGAGAGAGAGAAAGAGAGATACATATATACATATATGCATATACATACATACACATATATGCATACACACACATATAAATATATACATATATATATGCGTACAAACACATATGCTAATGTGACATGTACACAAACACTAACATATACATCTATAAGCACACATGAATACTTTCACACTACTACCCTGCATTGTCTCAAGCTGCCATCACTCCTCCACTTCCTACCATTACCCACCACTCTCTACCTATTAGTCTCATCTAATGAGTTAACATCTTCCACTCTTCTACACCTCCATCCATCTACCCATCCCCCACTACCATTAACTACAGGTTGTCAGTTGACATTCTCTCAGCTCATATCACACTACAGCAGTGGTAACAACAACAGCAGTAATAGCAATGGCACCATCATGATCACCATCTTCACCATCATCCCGATTTCCATCATCATTACCATCATCAAGATAACCATCACTACCACCATCATCTCTACCATTACTAACATTACCATCATCATTGCTACCATTATCACCCTCACTCCTATCATCATTGTCTATCATTGCACCCATCATCAACCCCACTGCCACCCTGGTTTCAACAACAGCAACAATATCAACAACAATAACAACAGCAGCAGTACTAATTAAATGAAAGCCCCAGTAGGTATTGAACCTCAATCCATTAAGTGTTAGAGGTACAGCATTTAATGGTTGATGGTGTTGTCAGTGATAGAAGTTGGAGTTGAATCTAACAGCTGGAAATTATCTGTTCAGTGGAATTAACACACAGTAACAAATCTAATTAGTTTCACATCATGGCTACATAGACTTACTCACTAATACTATGTATTTACACTTACACAGGTGTTCAGTGGCATGCACACATACACACACACACATATATATATATATTAAATGTGTAGTGGTGTATTTGTATATCTGTGAAGTTGAACTTAGTTATGTGTATATACAGTTACATATGCATGCATAGGCAGGCACACACACACATATTTACAATAAATGTGTGACAGTATATGTGTATCTCAGTGTGTAGATGAATTTAGTGATGTGTAAGTACTGATATGTATACATATATAGAAAAAAGAGACATACTCACACAAACACACACATTAAATGTGTGCAGATGTATGTGTGTCTTTGTGTGATGTCGTATGAGTCATATATGTGTAGAGATGCCATAGGCACATATATGTGTGGAGACGTACTTGTAAAACAAAAAAAAAAAGAAAAAGAAAACAAAAATGAAAGAGCTTCCATCTGTTTTAATGATAGCTATTCCTGGTTGCTCGATCAACAGAACAGTTTATTCATTAAATTATAACATGAGTAGCTGAGTATTTCATACATATTTGTACCTTTAATGCAATACTCAAGTCGAATCAAAATGACACATTGTGCAACAAAACTAACCCTTTGACTTCAAAGTTATAGTCCACCAGACTAGCTGCTACAGTTTCCATTTACTCAATGACACAAAACTTTTGTCACCCTGAGACCATGCCCATGATCCCAGGCAGTGTGATCAAACACATAATTATGCACATGTACACACACACACACACAAGCACACACACACATGCATGCATACACATACACACAGGGTGACAAAAACTTTGTGAGTGCACCCTTGTGGATGGAAACTCTAGTTGCTAATCAGTGTGTATAGTGTAGGAATATCATCACCATTTTACATCTACTTTCCATCCTAGCATGGTTTAGAGAGATGGTCACAGTTCAAATAATCTCTAATTGAGAGCTACTGTGCTTTTGGACTGGTACTTGTGCATGTCATTTGGTTTAGTTTCTACAAGTGAAGGCCTTCCCTATCATGAACCACTTTGCACAGTGTATTAGATGTATTTTATTGTGGCATCAGCACTAGAGAGGCTGATAAGTCATTGGAAAGACAGAAGTATAGAGACTTCACAACTGTACAGTTTCTCTGTATATACACAGTCATACAAAAGATGCATGCATATACACACATTTGCATATATACGCATGCATTTGAAGCAATCACTCTATAACATAATTATATATGAGTGCTCACATATCAATTCACGAATCAATTTATGTATAGATGTATGTGTCTTCGTATATCCACCAACAAAACTGCTCGGTTTTACAACACTACCATTATAACTGTTAGCTGGTCCTATTCTATGCTGTGTATCTATTTACATCAAGACGTATCTAAATCAGTTGCATGGTTACACACACACTTGACTCAATTGGTTGTGCCCAGTGCCATGTCAACCATCTGTGTGACTGACTATATATACACACACACACAGAAGAAGAGAGAGAAAGAGAGGATTGTTAGATAGATTAACTTGCTCATATGACCAAAGAAATCTACAATCAAAACTTACAATGTTGAAAATAGATTTATTTTGTTTAATCTTTTGTTACATCAAGGCCATTATGTTTTAACTATTGTATCATTAAAGTTAGTTAAAATAATTTAATGAATTTGTTGTATATCATGCATTACAAATATAACAGCTTTAAACTAGATAGAAGTTATATCTTCAAAAACCATAGAAGATAAATAGAAATTGATAAGATGAAAAGAAAAAAAAAAAAACTGAAAGGAAAGAAAAGAAAAAAAGTGAGGAAAGGAAAAAGAAGATAGAAAAGACATTGTCAGTGGTAAAATGTTGGTATCCTTATCTATTCTTTCTTACACAAGAAGAGTGCATACTTGAAGCATAAATGACTTTTCCATCTATTTTTTCCTGTTTCCAGTTAGATTTATACCTTATCTTTATATTATACCTTTACACACACACACACACCCACACACAAATATATATATGCATACATGTGTGTGTGTGTGTGTTTGTGTGTGCATGTGTATGTGTGGGTGCATGTGTGTGTTTTGTGTACACACACAAATTTCTAAATATATTCTGTTACGTTACTGCATTGTTTCTATTTGTATCAGGTCATTAACAATGAAGTGTCCGATTTTCTTATGCACCAAGTTTGACAGTTGTTAACTCTAATGTTTTATCCTGACAATTCTTTGTTTTACAACATTAAAGAGTTACATCATCACTTTTCAAAATGCAATTCATGGTCTCTGATTATATTGTGAGTTTTCTCTTGTAAATCAATTTTTGTGAACCCACGGATAGATAAAAAATTCATGTTGTTTATGAATATGAGTTCCGACAGCTCAAAACACCAATGTTTGGTGAAGATGTTGCAAATGAGTGCATGGTTTGAGAAGTTCCGGTTTAGTGACTTTATTCTTGAAAATCAGCCCTGTGGTAGACCTGAGATCAAGGTGGATAATGATGAGCTGGAAACTGTAATGGAAGCAGATACATCTCAAACTATGCATGGGTTAGCAGCAAGGTTTGATGTTTCGATTCCAACTGTATTGGACCATCTGAAACAAATTGGCAAGGTAAAGAAGCTGGAAAAGTGGGTACCACATGAACTGAATGAGCATCAAATAACATGTCGTCTTGAAACTTGCTGTTCTTTGCTCTCACAGCATAAAAGCGAACCACTTTTGCATCGTATTGTTACGTGTGATGAAAAATTGATTACTTTTTACAATAGCAAGTGTTCTGCACAGTTATTGGATAGAGACAAAGTACCAAAACATAATCCAAGAAAGAATATTCACTGATGGTGTCTGTTTGGTTGTCCAGCACTGGTGTTATCCATTACAATATCATGAGGCCTGGTAAGTCAATTACAGCACATGTATACATCAACCAACTGGATGAAATAATGAATGAACTTGCAATTAAACAACCGAGATTGGTCAATAGAGATGGGCCAATTCTCTTGCAAGACAATGCTTGACCACATGTTGCACAAAGAGCACTATTCAAGTTACAGGAAATGAACTTGGAAGTGCTCTGTCATCCACCATTTCACCAGACCTTACACCAACTGACTATCACGTTTTCCATGCATTAGACAACTTTTTGCAATGGAAAACTTCAAATCTGAAGAATTTGCAAAAACAGCCGTTTTGTTATTTCATCACCTCTTGAACTCCAAAATTCTTCATTGCTAGCTTAAATAAGCTAGCGATAAAATGGCAAAATTGTGTTGGATAATTTAGGTGCATACTTTGATTAACTGCATTGCTCTTTGTTGAGATAAAGTAAAATAAACTTTCAGTTCAAAATCGGACATTTCATTCTCAATGACCAGATCATTTTTCATCCTATTTGTATTTTGTTGCCTTTCTCATTTTGTCCTTGTTTGTCCATCATTTCATTCATGTTCCTTATATCACTGGTGCAACCAGATAAGTGGCACCATGGAATTTAATGTCTTCGGAATTTAAATGCACCAAAATTGCACTTGTAGTTGGGGTTTCCATAGCTGATGAGAGGATTCCATATTTCCTTGTCTTTCATATTTTTCTCTGTTAAACATTTCCCTTGTCCATTTTGAATCTTATTTACATTTTACATGTAAGTATATGTGTGTATATATATATATATATATATATATATATATATATATATATATATGCACTTTTCATACATTAAAGGTTAAACTAATCAATCGGTAATTATCTTTTTTACCAGTTATGTAGTTATGTAGTTTAGAAATTTGCTTCTCAACCATATCGTTTGCAGTTCAATCCCATTGCATGGCACCTAAGGGCAGGTGTCTTCTACTATAGCTCTGGATAAACCAAAGCCTGTGAGGAGATTTGATAGATGGAAACTGAAGGACGGTCACTGTACATGTATGTATGTATGTGTGTGTGTGTGTTGATGATGTTTGTTTTTCCCTGTCTTGATACCACATGACAGTTGTAAATGAGTGTCACTGTCATACAAGCAGTGTCATTCCTTTCCAATATTCTGCAAAAACATTGATCCGTGGAGAAATATTACCTTTACACACACACATTTGTTTGTGTGTGTGTGTGTGTGTGTATTATATATATATTGAAGGAAAGTAAAAGGGTTTGGTTAGGAATAGTTAAATGGAAAGATGAAATTTTGAAAAATGTTATTGCTCACTGGTAACACAATGTCCTATTTATACTTTGATCCTGACAAAGATTATTTAAAAATATGTTTCAAATATAAGTATTGCACCTAGTTTAGATATTTTATTTCTGAATAAAACAGGAACCCTTCTAAACAACCAGCACCTCCATATCATATCTTCCCCTTAACATATGCCACACTTTGTGGCTCTTAATTGTGGTGGGTAATACAACCAAGATTAAGAAGCACAAATATAGACAGTCACATACACAAATAATACATACTTACATGCATATTTATCTAAAGTTTACAATACTTAAAAAAAAAACTTTATCAAAACCATAAATACATTTAAAACTGCTGTTTTTGTTGTCATTTTGTAAATTTCTTGACAAGCTTAAAGTATGCAAAGAGCAAGGATAGCAGAATGAAGATGAATCAGGAACTGTTTGAATAAACTGTAGAAAGCTTCAACAGTGTCACAAGTGACAGAAAAAAAAGGGGTATATGGTATGATGTCAGAATAAAATGGTAATCCCAACTGTGGGTTGGATTATTGTCCTTATGACTAGAAAAGTTAGAGTTGTCACTCTCTGTAAAGGTGATATTTATTGTCTTTTTGATTAGAAAGTTGTTGACTATTGTATGCTTATTCAACATGATTAGATGATCAATACAGAGTTGTATTTGGATGTCCTAAGACATTTAAAAGAGGCAGTATGAAATCAGAGGCCTGTGGATTCTATACCCTAATCATGCACATGCTCATGGCCGTGACTTTTTGGCAAAATACTAAATGACACTCATCATCGCCTCTCCCACCACCACTCCACTTTCTACATTCAGCCCCTGCC
Organism: Octopus bimaculoides; assembly: GCF_046866305.1. Classification (NCBI taxonomy): domain Eukaryota; kingdom Metazoa; phylum Mollusca; class Cephalopoda; order Octopoda; family Octopodidae; genus Octopus; species Octopus bimaculoides. The sequence continues at coordinate 27,851,486 of NC_142941.1, read as the reverse complement.
AACTTTGCTTTTTGTTCCCAATGATGAAATCCATCCTCAAATGTTAGCAATTTCAGACAATGGAAACAATAAAGAAATTCTACTCTGAAATTTCACTGTACACTACCAGTGAAAATGCATTCCAAGAGGTTTTCTAAAACTAGAGAAAATGTTGGTAGTGATGTATCAAAAATGGCAAGAACAGTTCTGAAGGTAAAACTCTGATTAAATTATAAATAAAGCAATAAATCTGGTTTTGAAAAAGTTGAGTCTCATTTTTGACAGACTAGCTATGTAATTCTCATTATAATCCAAATGGCAACATAGCTAACCTCTGTCATCTCGATATATACATTAGCGTTTAACCCCAAGTCAACACTGGCCAACCAGACCTATGATCAAGACAATCCAGTCTCAACAATCATAATTTCTTATCAGACAATCTATCTAGACTTTCTATAGGAGAGTGATACATGGCCATGTGGTTAAAATGTTTGCTTTGCAACAACAGGGTTTTGGGGTTCAATAACACGGTGTGGCACCAGCATAAGTCTTTTGAATAAAATTTGGTACACAAACTATGAGAAAACCTATTGGGGTCATCCTTAGATAGGATGAAAGACAGTCCTTCTACCAGTTTAACATCACCACCTTGCCCTGGGATACCTTTAGTGGTGTCTACTCTGACGTTGGCATTTAGGATAGGTCCATGGTGTGGTGATACTTTTCACCCTTTCACTAATCTTATAGTCTTCATACCACCACAAAAGTTCATAGAGGTCGCCATTCCTTCTCTCACTAAATCATTAAAAATAAAAATGAAGGTAGCAGCTGGGTCATCTCTTCACTTGCCAGAAATAACAGCAATCTCCCTCAAAACCATATTCTATCATCTTAAAATATTATGAAGGACATGTTGGATAAGGTAATCCCAGATGTGCTAAGTCTGAAAAAAGGAAATACACCTGTATATCATATGTCTGCTTCAATCAGGGCTGACCAAGGGCTAAACTACAACAACAACTGTTTACAAGTATTTGAGCAGTCTGTTATATAGTGAAGCACTTCAACCACTGTGCCGCTGACATTCTCCATCAACACCACCACACTGTATAGGTTCAATAAAACAATAACGAACCTAATTAATAACAATTGAAACAAATATTGAAAATATCTCATTGCAACAATTTAAAATGATTGTTGTAAACAATATTTGTTAATTTTCTAATGAATTTTATATTTATTTATTTTTATTTTGCATATACATATGTGGTATGTGTGTGTATGAGTGTGCTTGTGATATTTGTACGTGGGTGTGTGTATGTGCATGCTTAAGTCTGTGTGTTCTGATGATATGTCCCGCATTATGATGACGTACCTTCATCGTCTGCATGACTGGCCCATACAGTATACCTCACCAATTGTCCCTGCTTGCTGTGTCTATCCACTATTTATCAGTAGTGGAACAGCCCACTTCTCCCTTGGAGGTACCAGTCTACATTGTTTACTGGTAGCACTACTAACACATAATGACCTGACAGAAATCCTACAAACAGATTTATATCATTTTCCACAGTGTGCAGTTCAGCTCTGTGTTAGAGTTCCAATTTTATCGGACATTTTTTCCTTCAGACTCATTTTTCAATAGAATTCATATATCTTCCACTGTGTGTAGTTCATTTCTGTGTTAAATTTCCAGTTTTATCAAACATTATTTTCTTCAGAATCTTTTTTCAATAGAATTTATATATTTTTCACTGTGTGTAGATCAGTTCTGTGTTAGTTCAAATCCTATTTTGCGATTTTTAATATTTTTCACTGCGTGTAGTTTGATTCCTCATCCCCACTGATATGTTCCACATTATGATGATGTAACTTTGTCGTCTGCGTGACCGGCCTGTATGGTGTACCTCACTGACTGATCCTGCTTACTGTGTCTGTCCACTATTTATCAGTAGTGGAACAGCCTACATCTCACTGGGGGTGTCCACCACAGCATCTGAATAGGACAGATATAGTGTTCATGTATTTGTGTGTGTGTGTGTGTGTGTGTGTGTGTGTGTGTGTGTGTGTGTGTGTGTGTATATATATATATATATATATATATACAGGGTGCAGTGATTAAATTGTCGTCTAAATTATGCAAAATGAAATTAACAGTGACATCTCATTTTAACAGACATATTTACCAAAATTACATAAAATTATCTTGAAATACTAACGGGTAAATTTATTCAATACAATTGCCGTTGGCTTCAACCACGGCCTCCAGATGACTTCGGATCCTCCTGCAACTCGTCTGGACAGTCTCCTTGTTTAAGTTAGTGAATACTGTCATAATCCTTGCCTTCAATTCATCTTTGGTGTTACAAGGAGTTTTGTTGGTCTCTCACTCAGCTTGGGGAGTGAGGTGGCCAGATGTTAGGGGTGATGTGGTTGCAGAAATTGTCTAACAGCCATGACTAAGTTCTCCTGCTTGTGTGGGATGGTGCAGAGTCCTGTTACCAGAGATAGGATCTTCCAGCAGCCACTCTCTTGACTCAGGGCAGCACTAACTCCTCCAGGCCTCCATGTTGAGCCTGAGGCCATGTGGGAAAATGAATGAAGCTATAACGTTGCTATCACTAGTGATCACTCCAAACACCATGATGTTGACTGTGTTCACCATCTGATCCTGGCAGAAATGTTTCTCATCTGAGAAAAACCAAAGCATGTTTGTTTGGAAGGGATGCTTGAGTTTGTTCAAAAGCTTCGTAGTACAGTCTTTCTTACTGTCTTTGGTGGCTTAGGATTAAAATTGGCCCATTGTCATCTTTTTTTCCCTGTCCCACAAAATAATTTTGGCACCGAATTGCTGTTCTTATTGGAGTGTTCCACAACAAGTGTTCTTTGTTTCATACATTTGTATGAATACATATATACTTACCTACATGCATACATACATATATGTATGTATGTATGTGATGGTACTAATGGTTGCCTGTGTCTGTGTGAATGTTTCATTGTGAATGTTTGTGTATGTCTGCATGTGTAAGACAAGTATATATGAAAATATATGTGAAATGTTTAGAATACATGATACTGCTACTATTTGTGTACAAGTGATGGTGGCAATGATGGTGATGGTGGTGAGGTCAATGATGTTGATGATGATAATGATGGTAGTGAAACAAATGGTGATGGTTGGGTGACTGATGATGTTGGTGATGATAGTGGTAATAATGGTGGTGATGATGATGATGATGATGAGGGTGATGATGATGGTGACAACAATGGTGGAGATGATTGTGGTAGTGGTGGTGGTGATGATGATGAAATGATAATGTTGACAGTAATGATAAACTGTGTAAACAATTCTTACCTTTCCAGCTTTCAGATCATACCCAAGAACCCAGTCTTCCATAGTTGGGTGCAGTACAATTCTGTTGGGTGTAAAATCTATGGAAACTCGTATCATATGCTCAGC